>NC_056516.1:35199298-35205991 GCF_014905685.2 Nematolebias whitei
CATCCACCCATCATCCATCCATCCATCCATCTGTCTGTCCATCCATCCATCCATCCATCCATAATCCATCTATCCACCCATCTATCCACCCATCTGTCCATCCATCCATTCATCCATCCATCCATCCATCCATCATCCATATCTGTCCATCCATCCATACATACATCCATACATACATGCATACATTCATTCATCCATCCATCCATCCATCCATCCACCCATCATCCATCCATCCATCCATCTGTCTGTCCATCCATCCATCCATGCATCCATCCATCCACAATCCATACATCCATCCATAATCCATCTATCCACCCATCTATCCACCCATCCGTCCGTCCATCCATCCATCCATCCATCCATCCATCCATCCATCCATCCATCCATCCATCCATCCATCCATCCATCCAGTTTCTGTTATTTATCCAGGACCCAGTGTTGGGTCAACTTCCTGACCAGCAGTCCCAGACTTCTCTCTCACTAACCAAGTGAGATACACTTGTGAGATACAAAATCTAAATAAATATTTCTGTCTATCAGGAGAACTTCTAGTTGGGTGAGTCCAACTTT
The DNA here is from genome assembly GCF_014905685.2 of Nematolebias whitei. NCBI lineage: Eukaryota > Metazoa > Chordata > Actinopteri > Cyprinodontiformes > Rivulidae > Nematolebias > Nematolebias whitei. Next base: position 35,199,869 of record NC_056516.1, read on the forward strand.
AGGTACCCGAATCACCCAATGTGGCTTCTTTAGATGCAACAGAGCAGCTCTTCGGTCAGCTGAGTCCAACCAACGTAAAATATGGGTGTCCAGTGAGTGACCGTCGATGTCTTGTCACATGCACACTTCCTTAAACTCTTCCTACAAAATCCCTTCATTATATAACAACTATTCTAATAAAACAGTCACTTTCTGCATCGACCATTTCTACAAACTTTCTTTTAAAAGCAGTTTTTTTAGACTATCAAAAGCAAAATTAACTTTTTTCTTTACCGTCTCCTCAGCTCTGTCTCCCTTTGCGCTGATGTAGGTCAGTCGATAATGACGAACATTTCTGGAGTCCACAGGCTGCCACGACACCCGCATACTAAATGTGGTTTCTTCATCGATCTTTATACTCTTCACTCCGTAGCGGGGAGCTTAAAGATCAGAGATGGAAAAAAAAAATTATTAGATAGATGAAATCACAGGGCAGATAACAGTCAAATAACTCAGAGAAGCAGAAACCCGTCACAGCATATGACGAAAAAAAAAGATGACAAAACGTTTTGGCATTTAATTTACTCCACATTCATATCAGTTTCTTGTTAATATCTCTGTTCCCTGCAGGAAGTATCAAAAATCCTCATGATGGACGATAAGCGCCCCGTCTCAAGTCATGAGAATACATTTACAAAAACTACCAACGAAACCAAATCTGAAAACTTAAAAACATTGATTTGCTTCATGTTTTTTGCAAAATATTAATAAAAATACATGTTTCTTATATAGCATCTTTCCAAATGTAAGGTATTTCAATAAATTATATTGTTAGATATGGAAAATAATTTCACCAGCAGATGAAATGAAACGTAAAAATGAAGATCTGCAATGTGAAAAGCTAAGAAGAGATGAAAGCAGGGAGACGGAGGAGAGAAAAGGAAAAGGAAGACCTTTTGAAAACAGCTGGAATACTTACATGCTACTGTTGTGGTTGTTGTAGCGACAGTAGTTGTTCTTTTAGCTGAAAATGACAACAAGCGTTTAGCTGCTTGAGTTCACTCATTTAAATAAATGGATAGTACAGGATTCGTTTCACTACTGTGGCTGGTGCGTTAGCTCAGTGAGAAACAGTAAATGATAAATAAGACAGAAGACCAGTCTATTAAAGTATGTGCACTATTAGAAGATATTTGATTTACTGGTGGTTTCTATCAGGACCACTTCATCGCTCTCAACCTCGTTCCCGTAGATGGCGGCCAGGAGGACTTCATACTCTGAGGCAGGACTGAGTCCTTTTATCAGGTAGGTGTTCACATCGCCATTCACCAGAGCCTGAAACAGCAAAATCAAACAGTTAAACGCATAAATGCACGGCTGAACAACTAAAGAAGATCAAAATGTGACGCTTACAGGTGAGACGAAGCCTGAATTAAAATAATAAATAAAAATTTTTACATGTCAAAAAAATAAAACATTGAATTTTTGTTTTATTATTTATTCACTGTGGAATTATTCAAACATGATCAAAGTTTCAGGGAGTGAAAGAAAAGAACAAAGAAGACAACAATAAAAGTTACAAACAACAACAACAACTACAATGGCTCTAAAAATGGTTATAGCAGTAGTAGCAAAAATAAAAAAATAAAATTAATTAATAATAATAATAAGAAAAATGGGCATAATGACTATAACAACAACAACAACAACAACAACAACAACAACAACAATAATGACTATAATAATTCTAATAACAATAACAACAACAACAATAATAATAACAATGACTATAATAATACTAATAACAATAATAATAATAATAATAATAATAAAGGTTCAAAGACTGAATGCCCATCAAATATCAGTTTTCAAAAATCATAAAAGTTTTGTGTAATAATTATTTATTTATTAGAGGTTAATCATCAGAAGTTGAAAAGGGGAGGTTGAAAATGACTAAAGAATGAAAACTAATAATAAAAAACAAAAGAAATAAAGAAATATGAATACAATTAAATTAAAGACAACTCATGAAAGTTTGGAGATTTTTATCAAACGAACAAACAAAAAAAAAAAACAATAAATTGTGTTTTTTGAGACCAGAACAATAAAACTAACAGAGAGAAACAAATGTATCAAATATTTAATAAACACAAAACTAAAGAAATTTCAACAATATGTACGTATAATAAAACATTTTTGAGCTTTAACAAACAAACAAAACAAAAAAAAATTTACAAAGGAAGGAAAGAAAGTGTCCTCTGCTACAGATGTTGTCTAAAATAAAGAAGACGCCTCAGTACGAGTTTTAATTCCACTGGGTACAAAACATGAAACGCCTCCTCCTGAAGACGTCGGGGATTTCAGAAGGTTTGTGAGATGAGAGCACATTTGATAAACAGGCAGGACCAAGCTGAGTTCAAAACACTCATTATAATAATCAGCAAGTACTGGGTTGAAAATGGGTCAAGTGATGGAGACAAACAGGATCATCTTCAAGTCAAACTCCCAAAGAGCAGAACAAGTAGAATGAGCGAGAGTCCATTCTGCTCTGCTACAAACAGTTGTCTGAACGATGTTCATAGATCAAACATGTCTGGAGTTTAATCCCAAGGAAAAGAGCGAGGCACCTCAATCAGCTGTGCATGCTCGTATCTGAGTACTTTTTAAGTACTTCACAGCTTTACCACACAGTTTCAATGCAATGTATTTTTATTGTTAGTTTTGTAAAATAAGTTACAGCAAAGAAGATAATAAAGAACAAGTTTGATCAAATGATCTCTTACAGGGGATGAAGAAACACTGTTATTTTTAATATAATAACTGAGAGATAACGTTATAATGTTTTTTTAATGTAATTTTATTCTTTTTTGTATTTATTTTTCCTGACATAATTCATACGGGCAGTGAAAAACAGTAGAACATCTGTCTACTCATTAAAGTAAAAAAAAAAAAAAACTTTATTGGCTTTGAGAATTGAAACCCTGAGTTTTATTATTATTTTTCTACTGTGGCCATTTTACTGGAGATGTTTCAGGTAACTAAATGTAACGTGGTTGAATCACAGAATCACTTTGATCATTTTTCTGCTCATTTGAACTCTTATAACAGGTGTTTTATTAAAAACATGTGCTGCTGCTGCTTTTCAACAGATCCTTTCTTCCATCCACTTTCTGGCAGACATGAAGGGGAAATATCATCCTTCAAATCAAAGCACCTCATACCTCAAGGAGAGTTTAATCCTGTTTGAATCGTGATGAAGAACCTTCAATTTTGGGTTTGCTGGAATTTGGAACCGATTCTTGCCAAAAAAATAAAAAAAAACAATATTAAATTTAAATTCTATGCCAGGTTTTAGTGTTCTTTGATTCAAATCAGAGTCAATTTGTGATGTAAGTTCAGAGACACAGTGAAGCTGAGACTAATTTCTGAGGTGGTTTCCAACAATAAAAAGTTTGACTGCATTAATTGGCTCTAACCACATCCTTAAATGTTAGATTTATTATAGGAATTATTCATAAGGTTATCGTTTTTCTAAAAAAAAAATAATAATAATAATAATTACATGACATACTGTGAGAAAGTATTTTCAAAGACAACGTTGCCTCTGCATCAGAGCACAATTCTCTCTGTAAACACGAGAGAAAAAGTTATCTACATAACCAACAACAAGACGGTCTCATGATCAGGATACGCTTATATAGTAGGTGCAGAAAAAGTGCTCACATGCAGAAGACCAGGGTTCAAATCCTGTCAAAATTACTTAAATGTAATAAAAAAACAGTGGTGAAATATCACAAGCTGTTAAAATTAGAGTCTGACCGATATATCGGTATGGGCCGATATTTTAGGCGTTTGGGGACATATCGGTATTGGTGATCATTATCCCATTATCCCATTATCTGTAAAATTAAAATAAATCAATATTTAATTCTCTTCAATCCTCCAACCTGCTTGTCATACATGCCTCTCAAGTTAGCAAGCTAATGTTTAGAAAACCTAGCATAGGCTATTGCCTTGTAAAACTTTATCCAGAACAATAAATCTAACATAAAGGGAAAATATATCAGTGTTAGTAACATTATCTTTGTTGTCATCAATGAAATGTGTTGTTTGTCTGAAATCTTTACATCTCTGCAAATAAAAAAATAAAAATGTCACTGCAGTCAATACTAATTAGACCTTCACCATCCGTGAGTTTAAACAATGAACAGGGAAGGGCGTTTCTTTGTTTAATTTGTATTTTTGTAGCACAGTTGATAACTTTATTATGAATAGTGTAGGACAGAAAATATGAAGACACATTAAAGACTGATTTTATGACCGTGCACCACTTGGAAACCTAGAGTGGAACTAGTTATAGCGTTATTTGGTTAGCTTTATGGTTGCTAACAGCTGTGCTAAATAAACAAGCCCCGCTCCACCCGCCCCGTGTTAAAACAGCTTTAAAAGTAGCACTTTACTTAGATTATTGGGGGTGGACAAAACTAAAAACTCTTCAGCAAATATATCGTCGTTGTTCCCACCCTCGCAATATTGGCATTGACGATGCCCAAAATTTCCATATCAATCACGCTCTAATTAAAATATGAAAGAAAATATAGACAAAACTTTTACCTTTAAGCCGTAATTTGTCCAATTTCAGCCTAGACATTTGTTCAACCCCCCAAAATAAGCATCTGCAATGAGCTGAGTTCATGTCAATATAAAAATCAATGTGAAGAAATTAATATTGCAATTTTTTCTACTTGTGGATAAAATGTACTCCTATAGCATGATATCACAATGTTTTTACTCAGTTATGTCTGATCCATAGGCAGAAAAGGATACACTTTTTTAAAGGTCTTCTCTCTCACCTCCATAGCAGAATGCTGTTTGAATAGCGAGCTAGTGGCTAACGGTTAGCTGAGTTGGACTGAACCAGCTTAAAGTTTAAGATAATTTGTTTAAAAAGTAGTAAATAGGTTTCATAAATATTTATGTATTAATGTGTATATAAGAAAATAAAATTAGAATCAATAAGAACTGCCTGTTTTTTTGTCATACTGCTGTGAGTGAAAACTTATTTTAAGTGAAAACGTTTTTTTTTTAAATGGGGGAGCAAAAACAATGTTATAGTATATTAAATTATTTAGAAAATGCACTGATTAATCATTTTTATCTAGAATATTGTGGTTTTGTGGACTGAAGGAAGGATGAAAATATGGAATGGAATGGAATGGAATGGAATGGAATGGAATAGAATAGAATAGAATAGAATAGAATAGAATAGAATATGAATGGAATAGAATAGAATAGAATAGAATAGAATAGAATAGAATAGAATAGAATAGAATAGAATAGAATGGAATGGAATGGAAAGGAAAATAATAGAATATGAATAGAATAGAACAGAATATAATGAAATGGAATGCAATAGAATATAATAGAATATGAATGGGATAGAATATGAACGGAATAGAATAGAATAGAACGGAACGGAACAGAACAGAACAGAACAGAATAGAATAGAATATGAATGGAATAGAATGGAATAGAAAAGAATAGAATAGAATAGAATAGAATTGAATTGAATGCAATAGAATAGAATAGAATAGAATAGAATAGAATAGAATAGAATATGAATGGAATAGAATGGAATGGAATAGAATAAAATAGAATAGAACAGAATGGAATAGAATAGAATATGAATGGAATGGAATAGAATAGAATAGAATAGAATAGAATAGAATAGAATAGAATGGAATGGAATGGAATAGAATATGAATAGAATAGAATAGAATATGAATGGAATAGAATGGGATAGAATAGAATAGAATAGAACAGAACGGAACGGAACGGAACGGAACAGAATAGAATATGAATGGAATAGAATATGAATAGAATAGAATAGAATATGAATGGAATAGAATGGAATAGAATAGAATAGAATAGAATAGAACAGAACGGAACGGAACGGAACAGAATAGAATATGAATGGAATAGAATAGAATAGAATATGAATAGAATAGAATGGAATGCAATAGAATAGAATAGAATAGAATAGAATAGAATAGAACAGAACAGAATAGAATAGAATAGAATAGAATGGAATGGGATGGAATAGAATAGAATAGAATAGAATAGAATAGAATAGAATAGAATAGA
>NC_056516.1:35206001-35208839 GCF_014905685.2 Nematolebias whitei
GAATAGAATAGAATAGAATAGAATAGAATAGAATAGAATAGAATATGTTCTACCTTGGAAAATTCCTTAGGAAACATCTCATTGACTTGATACAGACTTTGTACTTCTGGAATTGTATGAACACGTCTACAGACCTCCTCACTGTCTCCTCCATCTGTAGCTGTCCAGATGAGTCGGTACAGAACCACATCAGATGCTGGGTGTCTCCATGACACCCTGAAGCTATCTGAGAAGATGTCGCTGCTCGTCATATCCAGCGGGTCTGGGACGGTCTCTGTAAAAACACCAACAGTGCCATTTTAGGACCGATAGGACTGAGCTGAACAACCTACACTAGTCTGGACATGTTGCATCTCCGTTTACAAGAACTTCCTTATAAATTAAAACACAGTGTAGTTTTCCTCCTACTTGTGGTGAAGCTCTCTGTCACGGCTTCAGCTTCTCCTTCATTGTAGACGGCAAAGACACCAACTGTGTACTCGGTCAGGGAGGTCAGGTTTTTAAGCACATAGGTCGTCACTTTGCCAACATCCACCTGTACGCACAGATCCACATATTAGGAGCGTGTTTTTAGTTATTCCACAAAGTTTTGTCCTGTGTGACAAGTTAATGCCCGGTATTTTGACAATTGCTTCAAGTAGCTAAGAACAGCAGGATCATCTCACCTCATTGGTCTGGACCCCCTTGGTCTTGACATACATGATGCGGTAGCCTTTCACCAACCTGTTGGCAGGGTCCCAGGTGAGCCGGGCCGAGCTGTGGTCCACCTCTGTAAAATGAAGGTTCCTTGCTGGGATCAGTGGTACTGAAGAAAAAAAAAGAACATTGTTCAGGAAAAGGTAGAGTTTGATTTTAGTTTGCTTGTTAGATGTGTTGTGTAGCATAATCTGGATGGATTAAAAAATATTGAAACATTTCTCACTTAAACTGGTCCAGATGACATGATTTAACCTTTTTTGTTGTGATTGTTGAAGCATTTTGTCTTTTATCCAAAAGACTCAGTCTGATGAGCTGCACTAAACTCAGTCTTATAAATGGCACTTTCTCATCGTGGATCAACCAGTTTGATGTTGACATCCAAAACTAGCTGTTCACATCATAAAGAAGGACCATCAGCATAACGACCGATCGTTAGTGCCCTGAGGCCAGCTTGCTATTCACAGGGGGCAGAGTGATACTAGCAATAACAACATCGTAAGAGAACAAAGTCCATGCTCAATAATCCAGGTATACAATCCAACATGGTAAGAGGTGGACAGTTGGATATGGAGGCCTCTGCCCCGTTTAATGATGGACAGGTTCTTGTCACAAAGATGGTTTCAAAATGGCCACAACTATGCCATTTTTTAATATAAGATGATCTTAGTCTAAAACTCTGACATAAAAGACAAAACAACAAACTCAAACAAAGTTGTAACAAAAGGTCAAGGTTTCTTACTTTGTAACACACACACACACACACCTACACACACACACACACACACGTACACACTTCTAAGGTTTAGAACACAACTTATTGAACTCCAGTATTTTAATTATAAAGTGTTCTGAGCCTCATTAGATCACTCCCCACTCCCTCAGGCTCTGGTTCAACTTCCTCTTTTTGCTTTAAATCTTTCACACTATCTCAGAGGTACTGTAGAGGTCTAAAAAAAAAAAAAACCTCTCAGCTTCAATGTTTTTACACTCAGCTAGGGAATCAGATTTACTCTGAAGCGCCTCAACTTTTCTGCCTAGAATTACTGATTTGTTTTCCAAAAGTGGGGAAAAGAAGGAGCAAAATCCAATTGTTCCCACCATTTCTTCACCTCAATTATCCTGAGGGTCACAGCAAAGACAAACCAGTGCAGAGATAGAGAATGAGTGCAGCGGGGAAGGCGATACTGCTACTGCTTTCACTGTACGTTGTGCCTGGGTCAGCAGGATGAGAAATTAAAAAGTTGAAAGATAGAAAAAGTCTGCAAAGTTTTCACAGTGTGTGTGCCCCTGTAAAATTATACACTCGATTAAAAGACAGTTATATGATGCGGGAGCTCAAGGTTTTTTTGGTTGGTTACCTCTAAATGTTATTTTTTTTTACTTGTTTTTTGTTCCAACATTTTTCAGTCAGGTTATCTGGACAGTTTCTTTTTTTTTGCTGAAATGTTTCACCTTCCATCCAGAAGGCTTCATCAGTCATGGAAACACACAACACAAAACTGATTCTTCCCCCAAACAGCTTATTCCAAAGTGGAACAAACCAGTTATGTTGGTACTAAGATGGTGTCTTTAGCACAACCCCTCCTTTTGTGCTGGCCCTCTTCCTCGTCGACAGCCATGTCAAACTAGTTCAAAACCAAAAAAAAAAAGTCCATGCTCAATAATCCAGGTATACAATCCAACAAGTTTTAGTCAGGTCATCTGGACAGTTTATTTTTATTTTTATTTTTTTCACACCATCTTAGCACCAACATAACTGGTTTGTTCCACTTTGGAGTAAGTTGTTTGGGGGAAGAATCAGTTTTGTATTGTGTGTTTCCTTGACTGATGAAGCCTTCTGGATAGAAGGTGAAACGTTTCAGCAACAAAAGAAACTGTCCAGATGACCTGACTAAAAAGTGTTGGATTGTATACCTGGATTATTGAGCATGGACTTGTTTTGTTTCTTTGTTTGTTTGTTTATTGTTCTTCATTGTAACTTGTCATTCTGTCAATTCAGCAAAGAGAAGTGAAATGCTCCAAGGCCATGGATCACAGCACATCTCACATGGTTTTTAATGATCTGTATAATTCTGTGAGTACTCAGTCAGCATGCTACTGTTCATTATTAACTTTAAATATATTTAAAAAAAATTATAT
>NC_056516.1:35208939-35210132 GCF_014905685.2 Nematolebias whitei
ATATATATATATATATATATATATATATATATATATATTTATACATATAAATATATGTGTGTGCGTGTTATAAAACATGGTTATGCTTGTATATTATATATGTATTATATTTTATATTTTTTATATGTTTTATTTTTTATATTTTTTATATTACTGTATATATACATGTATATATGTTTATATACAGTAATATGTTTGTTTTATATTATTATGTTTATTATTAACTTTAATTTATAAACATTATTGTCATGCAAAATTGAACAAAATGTCATTTAATTTCTCCACATCAATTTAGGAATACATAATTTACACAAATTTACATTAATTTTATAGATTTAGATAATCTTAATCTAAAACGCAGACATGAAAAAGTGGCGGGCGATATGCATTCCTTCAAGGATTGCTCTGTCTTTTACATAATTCTATATTTTGAGGAAAGCACCAGTCAGCCTGCATGTTTATTTATATATTTATGTATTGATTTTTAACACAAACCGACTGCATTACGATCTAATCTAAAAACAGTGTGATCACTCTGAGGAGCATCAAAGCACAAAAACTCCTAAAGTAAACATCTGCAGACCTCATGCTCATCAAAGTCACCGAGAGGTCTTGTTTTAGTGAAGCTCTAGTAATTTTAAGCTCCATCATGCTGAATTTTTTCATCAAGTGTGGGGGAGTGGTGGCGCAGAGGTTAGAGAGGGTGGGCCTGTGATCGGAGGGTCGCCGGTCAACTCTCCGGTTCAACTCCCCGGTCTGACAACATCAAAACGTGGGTGGAAACGGTGAAACACCCACACCTGCCTCCACACTCATTTGCCCCACTCTGGATGAGCAAGGCCCTTAACCCTCACCAGCTGCTCCCCGGGCACCTTAGACGGCAGCCCGCTGCTTCACATATGTGCTCACATGTGCAATGGGAAAAATGCAGATAATTAATTTCCCCATAGGGGATTAATAGAGTACAATTAAAAAAAGTCAGTTTGTATCTGCAGTGGCCTCTTTACACCGCAGCAGCCATCAGGGCACATTTTGGCTTCACGAAGAAAACAATCAGCCAAACGTCATGATGAAATGAGGGGCGAGAGGCTTCAGAGAGCTGGGAGAGAAGCTCAATAAACTCCCAGTTCTTGCACCGCCCGGCTGCCCCAAAACACGTTTGAGCACAAAAACAGACCGAACGAAAAAAAAAA
>NC_056516.1:35210232-35217370 GCF_014905685.2 Nematolebias whitei
GGGCGGAGGCACACATTTATAAGATTGAGTTTATTGCAGCTTCTCAGACTGATGAATTATTTTAGAAAAACTACAAAACGTTTCAACAAGAAGAATCCGTCCAGAGGACCGGACTTTACTTTTTTTAGAATATGCTAATTGGTTAAACTTTAAACAGATCCACCTAAACGAAAACGCACTGAGCATTAATCATTAGATGATGAGCTGATCTGAACACTTTAAAGTTTTCTAGTTACAAAAGGCTGCAGTATTCAAAAAGCACAATAACGTAAAAAATGGGGAAATTTCTACAAAAATATTGATTTATTTAGCCTTAATATTATAATCAAGAACTACTTGGCAAACTGGAAAACAAATATATTTAAATATAGTTTTGTCAAAAGCTGTGAAAGCTTTGATTTACAAAAAAAAACTAGTGACGTCCTTGAGATTTTTTCTGCATTCTCTTGCATCTTGTTTTACAGCAACTAAATTTAGTAACACCAATAATTTCCATCACCAGATGCCTCGACAGCGTTTTGAGTGAACCACCATTTTCATGCATGTGATCAATGACAAAAACTACTCATGTAGGTATGCAAAGAAACCTGAGTTCAGCACAGGAAGGATAATCCTGGTTTGAGTGGAGAGGATGTAAAGCTGGTGCATTCAACAGCAGGCAAAAATATTTTTTATGCAAACACATATAAGGGATACTGTACCAATTATCTCACCAACCTGGGAACGAGAATGAGGGCTGCATGGGATTTCGGCTCACGGTTTAGCTCTCTCGTCTGAGGAGAGCTGCTGAAATCCCAAATGATTCGAGTTGGAGATTTCGCACCTCTTTGTTTGTTGTGTAGCTGAACTGCACTGTGTGTTCCTGTGTGAGTGCCATCATATCTGCATATGTGTTCATAAATTATTTATGTTTGTCCACAGCCAGGAGCGAATGTATTCTGATGTTCTCACACACAAAATTCAACCTTTGGTGTCTCTTTTTTTGGGGTGGGAAGAAAAGAAAATCATGCCTCCTAAGAAATCTGCCAGTTCCTTTGCAGCTTCGCACACATACACATATATAGTCACACACAGACACACTCACAGAAAGCCTTGGATCTTCTCTGCAAGATTGCATTCTCACACAGAGACAAGTATTGAGCGGTGTGCAAATAGCCCAGTGAAGACAGACAAAAGGCCTTGCCAGCAGAGATAGGAACTTAATTCTCATCTATTTTTCATGGAGGATCTCGTGCAAACAGCAGGCTGAGTGTCCGTCACGTTAAATGTGATCAGTAAGTCAAAAGCATACAGCTTTCACTACATTTCCAATGAAGGAATTTGACGTCAGCGTCAAGGCAAAGGCACTGGGCGCGACTACGGAAAACGAGAAAACTCATGTTTGAGTGAGAAACATGCAATGTGAGGATGTTTTGTGAAAGACTCCATGCTGTTTATCCTAAATCACAGCCTTGCAAAGAAATTAGTTTTACAAATCAGTGCAATTACAGTAAAATCTGTATTTATCCATTCAGGTCTGACAACGTGGGGTCAGGAGAAAAGAATCTTGGTGTCCATGTTTTGTTTCCAATATAACGTGTTTCACATGGAAAGCTTCCTTGGAGTTTGTTCACCCAGTTGATTATGGTTTGTTTTGTGCTCTAAATTATGCTTTCCCCCTGTCATTTGTTCAATCATACTTGTCTCATTCATACCTGTTTTTATCCCACTCATCCCCAACTCTTTTATATTCTCAACCCACCAATCACCCTAATCCCTACACCTTCTCATTGGACTCATTTTCCTCCTCCCTGCTCTATACCAACCACACACCCTCCTCATTCTTCTTCTCTATTCTTCATCCAACTCATCTTCATCATCCCTAACTTGTAATGTTTCTCAATTCAATCATCAAGATCCTTCTCATTTCTCATCCATTTTCATTCTACACATCCTCCTCATCCTTTACCTATTTTCTTTATCCAACCTACATGTAAGTTTCACATCTCTTTTGCTTCTCATGACACATTCTCCTTCATTTTCATTACTATTCCTATCTTAACCCACCTATCCTCCATATCACTCATCTCTACCCCTTCTCATTCTATTTACACCTTCATTTATCATCCCTACACCTTTGCATGCCACTCACCCAACTCATTTATGTATCATTCGCCAACTCTATCCAAACCATCCTCATCCCTATTCTTTATCCTATAACTCTTCCTCCTCTAATTCATACTGTCTCTCATTTCACTAATCTACTTCATTATTCTCATTGGACTCACCCTTACTCATTCCACCAATCTTCCTCATCCTTCATTTTTATTCTTCCTCCTTCCCCCTTATTGTGTATCATGATGCACATACTCCTCAGTTTTGTTCACTACCCCTGTTTTAACCCACTCAACCTCCCTACCCCTCATCTGTACCCCTTCACATCTTACTCACACCCTCATTTTTCATCTCTATTCCTTATCATGCCCCCTCACCTTCCTCATTTCCATATACTTTCTAATTCCACCTATTCTTACTGCAGCTATCCTCCTTATCCCTCATTCTTCTTTATCTAATTTACCCTCCTCTTGTTTTACCCTCACACCTTGTAATTCCAACCATCTGCCTCAAACTTCATCCCCCCCTTCTCATCCCACTTATCTTATATTCATACTCCCTTTCATCTCATTGTTCATCCTCTGTATTGCTCATTGAAACTCCTCCTAAAAATTACATATCAAACAACTCAATGGTGGGTTTCAAGCACAGGTAAAAAAAACAGCCTAGGCATGTTTTAATGTGCTACATGAAACACATCCAATGCAAATCTTGGTATGAACTGTCTGATTCAGTCAAATAATTTCAACACCTTATCAGAATGGGTCGAAGTAGGCCCAACCAGATTCCTTAGGTTAGCCTTTATCTTCAAACCCACTCATACCTTCATCTTCTCCCCGTAACTCTGATTAAACCAATAAACTTGTATTGTAGGGATTTGGTCATGCCGGCAAAATTCAGGTTAAATTCACTCAAAAGTCATCTCATGTTTGGAAAAGTGCCACAGAACAGCTCTGACATTCAACCACTTCTTCTTCGCCTGTGTCCCCTGCAGGCACCGATTCCTGTCAATCTAATATCACCACAGGCAAGGCAAACATGAGAAGTCTTGGCGAAGCCTGAACTCAGCCACTGAAATTCCACCTTTCACCTTCAAATAGGGATTTTGTGACAGGTGTCAGAAAGTGATTTAAGACAGACTCGGTAATAACTTAACGACAGCCCAAAGTTCCTTTTGACACAAGGAAAATGAATTACCCAGAAACACAGAATGAGACATCTTGATTTCATATGTCTGGACATGTTAAACCTTTTTTCCCCCAGTCATTTGGTCAAATTGACGTTTATCTACCAGTCTCTCAGCTTTCCATTATTCAGATTCATTCAGCTGAAAAACTTTTCACCACATCTGACTCCATTAAAAACAGACACAGAAGGGAGGAGTTTCTCTGTGGAGACTCTCCGAGCTATAAGTCTTCCTCTCATCCCAGGTCATCACTGGATAAAGCTAGGAGACAATGGCTTTAACTGAGGAATGCTGTGGTTGCTCTAAGGTTTGGGCTATTTTGGCCAAAACCTAGCAACTGTCTGCCACAATACAGACTTATTCTGTTGCACAACTTTACTTGGCCAACTAACGTTACTGGGATACATATATATTTTATTAAATGCTACTTCTGTTTATTTGATTTGCTCAATCAACGCCAGCATATTTTTTCATATATTTGGTTTATAACTTTTGTCACAGTTTGACATTTCCTAGTTTCCTTCCTCCTTATTTCAAAGGACATAATGGTATTAGATCAAATACATTTTTACAAAATCTGAGTCTCAGATAAACAAAGGTGTTGCACCGACATTGTGCACACATCCAGCATTTTGGTTTGCTCACTATAAATCACAATACAAAACAAACTGTCAGCCGACAGACGTAGCAGTAACCACACACAGTCTGAGTGTGACTGTTGTGACTGTTGGTGATCCAGGTTAGCTAAATATATCATAAAATGATGTGTTAAACCCCTAATTTGGTTTTATGGTATTGCAAAGTGTATATGTACTCATGTGTGGTAAAGGAGACACGTCAAGAAGCATCCAGTTTGAATTGGTTCAGTTCTGATTCAGATCCAACCCTCCTAAAAACCTTCAAATCTTCAATACAAGAAGTCACTGGGTGCACCGTCAGTACAGTTCGACTTCAATCTTCTTGTGTATCGCACCGTATGTGACACTCAGTATCCTAAAACTGACAGTCAAAACTTTACTCATTGTCTGGTCTTGAGTCTTGTAGGTGTTTAATACCAAACAAGCTCAGCTAAATGAAAATGGGATGGAGAATAAAGTTCATTATTATGAATTAGGTTAATGAGACTCATCTCAGACTATCCATACTTTCCGCTTTAAAAGTAGCACCGCCATATGAGTCGCATCAGTCCAATTATGTCTAATAAAGTGGGGAAAAAAAACAAATACGTTGCTTCGTCTTATAAGTTGAATCTATTATGTGTCACCGCTGACCGCCCCGAAAGGTGGGCCGGAGTTGTGCCAAAAATCGATTGGCTGCCACAGGAGCATGCATGGGAGGATTTAACAAGAATTTAACAAGATTAACACTTAAAAACAATTATTTGCTTGCTCGACATTATAGTAAAGGTGTGCCTCAGTTGAACTTTTCCTTAATAAATGCACTTTAATGGTCAAATCAGCTGCATTTCGCCTGGCCAGCGTGGCAAAATGCAGCTGATTTGAAGTTTGCTCCAGGAGTTCCAGAGCGAGACAAAGGTGGCCTGTATGGCAAGCCATGTGTCTCATTAATAGCCACTTTTACCTATTAATGAGACACTTGGCTTGCCATATTTCTCGAGGGCCCTCTAGTGGCTGAAAATGGTAGTGTTCAATATTTTCCATGTCAGAATGAATGAAATCGTCAGATCTCAGCCAAAAATTGGGTTATAAATATGTGGGAAAAAACATAAATTAGTCGCTTCGGACTATAAGTTGCAGGACTTGCTAATTTATGCAACAAGACATGACTTATAGTCCGAAAAGTATGGTAATCAGGTAATGAGTGAGGTCATGTACAACGTTTCCTACCAAGTTAAATGAACTGAAGAAAGTGAAAGTGTCAGTATGTGGATTGAAAAATAAAGAAAAATATGAAAACACAAATAAGAGAGTTCACTTTGTTAATTAAACAAGTTTCAATTTTAGGATACCTTGGAGAAGTGAACGATTTTGCTGCAACAAAAAGACCGTTTTTTTTTTCCATTGACTTTGGGCATTCTTGGCTTTTCCCTTTGACAGAGAGATTAAGATAAAAGGCCACCGAGAGGATTAATGGATTATAAAATATACTTCGTTACAAAAATCTGTCCACTGAAGAAAATGGCACAACATGGCACAGTACAATTCAGACATGTAACCTGATGAAAAAAAGATGATTCCCCAACAAGATCATTAGCATGAAAACAAACTTAAACAAACCTGTTTTGTTTTTTTCTTGCAAAAGCTAAAAGTGTTAGTCTTGTTTGGTGCTGAAGAGACTGGCACTAAAACTTCCTGCTTGGCACCATGACTGGAAGCCCTGGGAAGCATTATTTGTCTTGGCAGGACAAAGCCTTGTTTGGTGTCCCAAAATGCCATTCTTAAGTATAAGTGTGTTATAAACCCACTTCAGTGGGCTCAATGAGGAATCCTTTTGACTTCCAGTCCAAACATAAAAAGACCTACAAAGCTCTGTGAAAAAGACATAAATCAAGTATAAAATTGTGCATTGGGTTTGACTTGCTTCATGATTCATCATTTTAATGAAAATCCCACCTTAACCATGTTTAGCTCTCTGTGGTAAAGCCTTTGTTGGCCTTGCTGACCCTGGTGATGGCCCTCAAGTGGCTAGCAGGGTTACTTACGTTGTTGGCCTTTTGCTGTATGAGGGAGCACAGTGAGGAGAACAAAGACCAGCAGGGAGACACTCAGTCTGACTGAGAGCTGCATCCTGATACCAGCAGACCAGAGGACACCACGGACCTGAGTGCGAGGAGCACAGGAGGAGGAGGCGTGGAAAAAGGAGCAGGGGAAGACAGATGAAAGACAAAAAAAATGGAGGTAGAGATTAGTGACAGAAGAATGGAAGAAAAAAATGTTCCATATGGCTCCAAATATTATTGCATCTCACCCTGGATAACACTGAATCAAGTGTGAGAAAATGATTCTGCAGCTCACTGTGCACGGACGAATAAAAGACTTTATCACACTATTAAAAACTGAAATGCAGTTTAATTTGTTTTATTTGTTTGTATTTCGACAAAGCTCCTACACCTGAATTAAAATCAGTGAGGTTATGATTTCAACCTTTAATCAGTAAGACAAACGAGACATTTAATTAGGCCAAAGCATTATATTTTACAGGAAAAATAAAACCTAAGCAGTTTAAAAGAAGCTCAAATGAAGCGAAAACTATTGTAATGTGAGAAGATCAAGTAAAAAAAAAAAAAAAGTTAAATAAAAGGCAACCCCAAAATTCAGTTTTAAGTCATGAGCAAATAACTAAAACAATAATGTTAATTTTTAAGACAAAAACAGCTTTTAGTAGGGATGCACAAAATTGGATTTTTGGCTGTTATCCAATATGCCCATATGTTGAAACTTATTTGGCCGATAACCGATACCAATACCGATATATATATTTTCCTACGCCTACTTACAGAGACTACATAGCTTTCTCTGCTGTGGAATTAAAATACTACATTATTCTGCATGGTCTTTGTCAATTTGGCTTGTTACCAAATGTAGATGCCAAAAAAAGGGGCTGAAAATGATGTAACACTTCAACTTGGATTATGTTTAATGTCAAATATATTCATGACATTTACTCTCTCTGACCCAATGACAACACTCGAACAGTCATACAAAAACAGTGACTTATATATATATATATATATATATATATATATACAGTACCTTTTATGGGATTTACCTGTATAAATAAAGGTTGATTGATTTTATATCAGTGAATTATTTTGTTGGAATGGCCGATGGATGATGTTTAATTTTATCGCAACTATCGACCAATACCAATACTATGCCGATAATATTGTGCATTCCT
>NC_056516.1:35217470-35221102 GCF_014905685.2 Nematolebias whitei
ATATATATATATATATATATATATATATATATATATATATATATACAAACACAACACCTTTTATAATGGTGAATTATTTTGTTGGAATGGCCCATGTCCGATATTCAACTTTATCGCTATATCGGCCGATACCGATACAATGCCGATAATATTGTGCATCCCTACGTTTAGATATATTTATTTAGGAAAACTGTCCAGTCAGGAAGAAGACATGTCTATCTTTCTTAATGTGGTTACAGTAAAATAAGTTTAGCAGCAGCTCATGAGAAACAGGATGGGGTTTCTCAGAATTTTTTGTTCTTATTTTTGACGTGAGCTGAAGAGAGTTAGGAGAGTTGGAATGAGTCACATCATTCAAGCTGCATCAAGGAAATGGGGGGGTCGGGACAGCAGACACATCTGACACCTGAAGGGGCTCTTTTTACTTTAATAGAACTGCATGTTTTCCATAAGGAACTGCAGAAAACAATTAAAACATCTTTCTCAGGATTGTAGTATTTATTGTCAAGCTTTATTTAGGCAGATTGACATGTTTTAATCCAAGATGCAAGAGGACAGAGAACTCCTGCATCTGTGCACCTTGAAAAACAAAAAAAAAACAAATGCAAACTTGGGACATTTAAATAACTTATTCTGCTTTTAATAAACTTGGCATAATTTAAAACCAAGTGGTTTTTTTTTTTTCTGCACCTGATAAATCACAGTGTTGTTACATACAGTCTATAATGTATTTGTAAACTCGTTCGTGCAGCTAAAAGAGCTTCCATGACAGATATGATCCTAAAGAAAGCGTCTTTGTTTGGTGTAAATAAAGCAGCGGAAGTTGTCTCTAATTGACTGGAGCTCAGGTGAGATGTGCAGGTTCGCCTCCAGCAGCACGAGGAGCGCTGCGAGCTGGAAGGAACAGCTCCTCGGATTCATCTGGGGCTTCCTTCAGTGATGCATATTAAATAAATCCTCTTTACCTTCTCAAAACGTGCGTTTCCGGGTCCTGCAGCTTCCCTCGGGACCGCTCAGTGACAGGTTCCTTCCAGTCCCACACCGACTCTGATCCAGACCGTCCAGCAACTCTGTGCTCTGGACCTGCAGTCAAGTTAGACTGGATGGAGCAAGGAACTTCCGGTGAGGCATTTCAAAGCAAATGCACGGCTCCTCAACATTTTATTTAGTTTATTGACCAGACACTTCCAGGATAAATGGTTTCAACACAAAAATTCTCAATTAGGCTGCTTTAATGTCCCATTCAACACCACCCCAAAAAAAAATATGTATTTTTTTTCCAAGCAGCATAATAAAAAGCTAGTTTTTTTAATACAATTTTAAACAAAACAGCAATTAAGACTAAAACTTTTATTTAATGTTATTTTAAAAAAAAAAGCTTAATTCACTTCTCAGCTTGCTGCTGCATGGTTCAGAAAGTTTAAACCATATTACTAGAAAATCAGTATAATCAATGGCAATTTCAAGGGTTTTAACTAAGATTTATTGTATTATTTATTATTAAATTTGACCTTAAACAGGAACAAACAGATAGTTTCACATACTTGTCTAATACATTTCGATACAGCATTTAAAAACATTGAAAATATTCAGATAGCACAGTATCCACTTTTAAGTGTTGTTTATAATGTTCAAGATTGCAACTGTGAAGTTCATGTCTAATTTTAATTGTATCCTTATTCTATATTAAAATAAGTCTTGTTTTTAGATTCAGTCTGTTTTGATATGGCTGCAAAAATTAGCCAAGTTTTCTTTTATTTTGAAGGAATGACTCCTTCTTTGTCTCATCTGACTGTGCAGAGCTTGATGTAAAAGGAGGGTCTTATCTCAGTTGAGACTTGCACCGGGCTGTTGGGTGTTTCCCGCCTCATTCACCA
This sequence comes from Nematolebias whitei, assembly GCF_014905685.2. Classification (NCBI taxonomy): domain Eukaryota; kingdom Metazoa; phylum Chordata; class Actinopteri; order Cyprinodontiformes; family Rivulidae; genus Nematolebias; species Nematolebias whitei. The sequence goes on from NC_056516.1 coordinate 35,219,348, forward strand.
TCTCCCCCTGCAGCTATTCATTCCTTTGACCCTGTTTAATGCAAGGCGCGGCTGCAGAAAAAAAAAAATGCGTTTGAGCAGCTGAAGGTGCGTGAGTCCCTGTGACTCCTGGCTATGTGAGCTGGAGGAGTCTCCAGGGGCTCCAGCTAATATACCTGTCTCAGCTCAGGGCAGGTGCTCCTTGTAAATCTAGAAGTGTGAATTATGGAAGAAGAAAAGAGGCACACTGACATTGTTGTTGCATTTATCTCCATATGAAAGGTTATTTAGGGTCATGGCAAACTAGAATGGCAACTGGTAAAACTGAGGTTACAATAAATACTGCACAGTTGTTTCTGTTTGCAGCAAGTAAAAGTTAACACGGGGAACAAGTCACAGATAATTTGTTATTTCAAAAATGTGCCCCCTCCCTATCCTTTGTTGGGTCTGAAAGGCAACAGGTTCACGAAGAGAACCCAGACATCCCTCTCCTCAGATACACTCTCCAGATCCTTCTGGGAGACCCCAAAGTGTTCCTAAACCAGAGAGAACATGTAATCCCTCTAACATAATAATAAACAGAACAGATAAACTGACGGCGAAAGGCCAACACACAATGGGTAAATAAGTGACTTGGACTATTTTACAAGTGTGGTGATTCTTCTGAGTGCTTGAATGGATCTAAAACCACATTTCCATTATTAACGGTGCAGCACAGTTCGACTCGGCACAGTTCCAAGGCGTTTCCACTAGTAACGGTTCGTAGAACTTGTCCCCTTTCTCAGTACCATTTCCAACCGGGTTGAGCTAGCACCAAAATGTGACTTCAGAACACTGTCAGTCACTGATTGGTCAGGGGGCGGAGTCACTGGCTGTTTGAGAAACTTTCCCAACTACTCGATCCGTCATTTGCAATGACTCGAACTCGAGGAGCGGCTGGGCCTATTTTTAAGATTTTAAAAACTATAATGACAACATCGTAGTCTAATACTGAAGTGCAGGTGGGGTTTTTTGTGCTTTGTGTCCGACAACAAAATTCAGAGCGAGCTAGATGGAGCTCCGCCGGTCCCCCCGGTGCTCTCCTTGGAGCCCCCTCAGGCCGGGAAGGGCGTCATCTCCCCGGCTCCGAGCTCCACCGGTCACCGTGAAAGATCCTTTGTGCTGCCGACCATCCGCCCCGGCCTCGCGTGCTCATCCTCCGAGCTCCGCTGCGCCGAGCTCCGCTGCTCACCGCGGAGGATCATACGAGCTGCAGACCCGTTGAAGCGTCCGAGCCCCGACCTGGCGTGCTCCGGCAGACGTCTGGGACGGAGGGTAGAAACAATTTTTAAAAACATTTTATGTATTAAAAAAAAAACAGTGCCGGCTTTATCATGAAATCCTGTTTTGACTTTAATGACTATTAAATAATCTGTTAAAGTTGAGTCAGCTGAAAAATCATAAAAAGACACAAAATTATTGGAGCTCAGGAATAGTTCCCTCAAACATGTTTAAAGAAGGGATAGAGCCTATATTTCAACTTTATTCTAACCCACAGATGTACAAATCACAAAACAAGAATTAAACTTTAAGGCAAAGCTAAAATAAAAATAATCTGTAAACAAGAAACAAAACCACATTTCTAAATTGAACAATAAAAGTAGACACAATGAGTGCAAATACATCAAATGATGTAGAAAACCTATACAATTATAAATATAGATGGTTTTTGTAGAATCTGCTTCATCAGAGATTTCATGGTGATCTAAAGTTCATTAAAAGTTTATTAGCATGATC
>NC_056516.1:35221202-35243918 GCF_014905685.2 Nematolebias whitei
GGACCTGCTCGCTGAGAGGCAGCAGCTCTACCAGTTGCGCCACCGTGCTGCCCTATATATATATATATATATGTATATATATATATAGTTTGATTTGATCATTTTAATAATCTGTATTCTTTATCATGTACCAGAAATTTCAAAATAAATTCTCACCCTGTATATGAAGCCTGTTTCAGGGTCTTACCACCAGCATTACCGCCACCAGCTGGTAAGGTGCCTGACGTCAGTTTTTGAACTCTGAACCTGCCCACTAGAACCGTTACTGAAAGTATAACGGAAACACAACACATACCGTGCAGAGCCAAACCGTGCTGTACTGGTACTAAAGGTACTAATGGAAAAGGGGCATAATAGTTCAGAGTGGGGCGGCATGGTGGCACAGTTGGTAGTGATTCTCAGCAAGTAGGTCACCGGATCGAATACTGGCCGGTGGGCCATTCTGGGTGGAGTTTGCGTGTTCTCTACGTGCATGCGTGGGTTTTCTTCAGGTACTTCAGCTTCCCCCTACAGTACAAAAACATGCATGTTAGGGCCATTGGTAACTCTACATTGTCCCTAGGTGTGAGTGAGAGAATTAATGGTTGCTTCTTTTGTCTCTATGTGGCCCTGTGATGAACTGAAGACCTGTCCAGGGTGTCCCCAGTCCCTCGCACAGTGACTGCTGGATATGGACACCAGTGACCCCCTACAACCTGAAAAGGGAAAAAACAGGTAAAAGATGATTGATGGATGGATGGATGAATGGATGGATTCTATAGTGCTCCAGGGGTGGAATTAGAAAACTGGATTTTTGTATTGTTCATGTTCTGAGATTACCAGAAGGTCCATGGTGAGGAGAGGGTTGGCACAGGTGTCCAAAAGGCAACATCAGGTGGTATCAAGAACCAAGGTCTGGAGGCACAATAATAATTCAAAGGGTTAGCAAACTCTAACACAAGTAGGGACACACTGGGGCTGTCACAAATACCATGAGTTGTGTAATGTTCCAGCAATGAGAAGCTGACACACAGGGCCTTAAGTACTGGAACTCATCAGCCCAGGATAGGAAACAGCTGGAGGTTGTTAGCACCACCTTGCCACTCATGAGGTTGAAAAGGGTGGTTAGAGGTGGTTACAGATAGCAGAGATCCCTTCACCCACCAACAGGTTCTGCCCTGAGATCTCCTCCTATTGTATTGTGTATGGTAAACCTCCAAAGGGAGGTCTCCAAGTGGCATCCTGATCACCACCTCTTCCTGTTCAAAAGATGGAGTTCCCTCCAGATGACTGAGCTCCTCACCTTGTCTCGAAGGCCGAGCCTGGACACCCAACACGTAAAGCTTCTTCAAGTCACTTGTATTCAGGACCTTGTTCTTTTGGTGATGATCCATACCTCGTGGCCACAGGCGAGGGTTGGAACATTGACAGACCAGTAAATTGAGAGCTTTGCCTTTTGGCCCACCTCCTTCGTCACCACAAAAGACCAAAGCAACACCCTCATTAGTGCAGACAAAGCCCCGATCCTTCAATCCATCTCCCGCTCCATCCTACAATCACTCATGAAAAAAAACTCCTACTTAACGTTTTCCGGTTGAAATCGTGGCCTCAAATTTAGAGGTGCTGCCTCTCATTCCAGCCACAAACCATCATGAAAGCCATGGCCTTAAGATGCAGACACCATAAGCTGTAATATTCCTTAGGCTGCATGGTTTGAGCCCAGGTTGTCTCAAAAACAAGCATGAGGCGTAAAACATTGCCAAATCTTCCATACCAGTTCACTGTCTATGGCAACCACTCAACAACTGAGCGTCTGAAAGTAAACAACCTTTTCACCAAGTTTATCACTTTTTAATGTAACTTTTCTGTTCTTTGGTCTATATAGCTTTTATTTTGCATTTCTGATCATTTAAGACACATTGCCTTTATTTTCATTGTGTCTTTTTGTTTTTTATGTGTGTATTTGCCTTTTGCAATCACTCCATCCAACCAAACCAACAAATGCTGCCACACTCCAAACACACTGCATCATAAAATTACCTTCTTGAGGTGATTTTATATTACCTTCCATTGTTTCTTATAGCAACTGTTCTGTTGGTGCAATGTTTCCTGACATTTGGAGAAGCACACTCTCTCTAACTGCTGAATAATAAAGCATGAAATGTTTCGCATGCACAGGTTTTGTATTTTAAAAGCTAATTATTATTGCTGTTTCAGGACAAATTCATTCCATAACACATTTTTTTCAGGGATGCACAATATTGGATTTTTGGCCGATAACCGATAACCGATACCAATACCAATACCGATATTTTTCCCTAAACCTACTTCCAGAGACTACATATCTTTCTTTGCTGTGGAATTAAAATACTACATTATTAGGCATGTTTTTTGTCAATTTGGCCTGCTACTAAATGTAGATGCCAAAAAGGGGACTGAAAATGATGTAACACTTCAACTTGGATAATGATTAATGTCAAATTTAGTCACGACATTTACTCTCTCTAACACAATGGCAACACTTAAACAGTGCAAATTTGTAACTTTTCAAAAATCTAAAATCAACTGTTCACAAGCGACAAGTGCATTAATACTTGACAGTTTCTTAAATTTAAAATTAACTTAAAACAGCGCCTTTTATATCGGTGAGTTTTTTTAATGGAATGGCCGATGTCCGATATTTAACTTTATCGCTAATATCGGTCGATACCGATACCATGCCGATAATATCGTGCATCCCGACATTTTTTTCTTCCTAATTTTAAAATTCTAAATAAAAGCCAGTAATTGCCTTGATTATTCATAACGTGACTATAACCCTGGAATTGTTAGCTTTGACTTGAAAAGTGTTTTTTTTTAAGCAGAATAAAACAGTTTTTTGGACATTCATAAAAATTAAAGGCTCTACATTTTGTATTTTGACATTCAGCATCAGAATGGGGCTTGAACTCCATCAGATATTTCATGGCAGCAGAGTAACGACCACACAGGGCTGTGGCTCTTGATGTGCAGGTGTCCTTATCTTTGAGATACTGCAGAGCCTTGAATGAATAATGGACCTTTGTCTGCTTCAGGTGAGGGTTAAGCGTCTCTTTGCCTCGCTTGTTATGGGTTTGTTTGTGGTGCATGTAGCCCTTAACAGGCTAAATCGAGGTCTCGCAAGTCTCTCGCATTATCATAATCATAAATATTTAACAGTAAATATCCGTAGTGTTCCCTTCAACTGCTGCGTTTCACAACTCCCAAACTGCAGCTTGAGCAAACAGAGTGTCTTCCTCGTTTTTCTTCAACGTCTGTCCAAACTGTGCTCTTTAAATAGCTGAAGGGACAGTATTACATTTTAAAGCCACCACTGCAAAAACTTAAATAACTTTGGATTAACATGAGTAAACATTAGAGAGTAAGGTTGATTGTTATTTACCTTATACATAATAAACAAAGTTTTTGAAATTCAATTAATTACTGCATGTATAACCACTGAAAGCAGCATGGGATTCAGCACCTTGCAGCTGTTGGCATGGAATGAAATCCCATGTAATGGGTTATTTAAGGTGTAACGCACGTCATGTTCTCTGCTTCCAGAATCTGCTTTGTGTTTGTGTTAAATGAAGAAAACAGGCTCCAGGAAACGGATCAATTTATCATGCCAACATTTCTGCCTGGAAGCCAACTTCTGTCGAGTAAGCAAAGTCTTTGGAGTCTTTATAATTATTAAATGTAGGCCACCAGAAAGAATATGTGCCTTTTGTTTTATTTGAGCCATTTGTTTCATTAGAACAGGTTTGTTTCAGTGTTTGACTTTTGATTGCATTGGTAGATGTGTTGTTCAGTTACTTTAAACACTAAAATGAGTTATAATTCTATAAAATTGCATGAAATAATGTAAAAAAATTCCAGATCTTATAGCTCAGGTTTGTTCGTGATTATGACGATAATGAATAAAATGCAAACTGCCTTTAGGTGTGAGTGATAAAATAGGATGTTTTGAAATAATTGTTCTGGTGATAGAAGTTAGGCCATTTACAATCCCAAAAATATCCCATTTATTTGAGACAAAAATGAACATTTCAGCTAGATCAACCAGATTTCCACAGATTCTGTATTATTATTCTTAATTTAGACCTGGCATATTCGACCCATGGTCTTGGAATGATCTGCAGCTTAAGTTGAGGTTCGAGTCCTTTGTCTACTTTTTAACAAAAACTGGTTTTAGTCACATCTTGCACTTGTAACATTTAAGTATCTTAAACTGTAGTCTTTTTTAAACTTGCATTGTATCTTATATCTTATTACCAAATGCTTTGTTGTAAATATTCTTTTATTACTGTTAATACTGTATTTGTAATGGCTTGTTTGCACCTTGCACATTGCCCAGGACATCCTTGTAAAAGAGATTAATGATCCAAATTGATTTATTTCCTGGTAAAATAAAGGTTAAAATATATATATTTTTAAATGAAATACTGCTCATAAAAACAATTGTTATAACCCAAAATTATGCAAATTCTTTATTATTTGAGATCCCCTTTTAAACATGAATAAAAAAACAAAAGTTAAGTGAGAAAAGCTCATCTTTGTGGCATTTGTTGACAAATTGTTTAGTTTCTTTTGATTTTATATTTTGGCCGGCAGGGGGCAGCACTAGAAAGTGGTTTGTGTGTCATCCTTAAGTCTCTAGTTTCTTCTTCTTCTTTGTTCCTTTTGGATAAACAGTAAATTTACCCACATGTTATGTATCATATTTAATGATAAAACTGCTGTTTAAAAAAAACAGCAACAAATGTTTCTTGATGATAAAATAATAAAATAATCAGATTTAAATGGCTTCCCTGCATCTCTAAAGGGCCTGTGTCAGCCCAACGCAGGTCTTGTTTTCCACATCACGTCGCATCACCCTCACCAACTCATGAATAATGCTGGAAGGTTCTCTCCTTCATCTCTCCTTGATTTATGTTTAATGGACTTTTTTCAGGAACACAGACAGATTTGAGGTCAGTCTGTGAGTAAAACTGTGAACAGAGTTATTTCTGAACACAGAGTGTCTGTTTTACCTCGTGTTCAGAGCTTTATGTTGTTTTACGTCTTGGTGTTGGCTGAATTAAATAAAAGCTTGTCCAAGTTAAACTAAATACTTTGTGGTTGTAAAACATAATGAAATATTGATCAATACAAACAAATCTAACTACAATTGATAATTATTTATTTATTATTAGTGGACACAATTTTAGGTCCAAGTCTTAGTTTTAATCCTGAGCCAGATTAACTTTAACATCGTAAGATTACGTTTCTGAAAGCAGTTTGAGAAAACTCGTTTTCTGCAGAATTACAGCGCTGAGCGCTAAAAGACGGCGCCGACGTCAGCTGAAAAAGCCCGAATTGAGACGTTTAAGAAAGCACAAGCTGAACAGAAACTAAAGGCAACAAATAAAGATGCTAAAGTAAAACACTAATATGGTAAAATGCTTTCTAAAAATTTAAAGTAGTGAAGTTGCAGCTAAAGAAGATGAGCTAAAAGTAGTAGAGTGATGATGAATATAAGTAAAGCGCTCAATAAAACAGCAAAATACTAGCTGGAAGCTCAAAGTAGCTAAATGTTAGCTAAACATAGCTTAATACTAGCTCACAAATAAAATAAAATCTAGCAAAAAGGTACAATGACAAAGTAGACAGCTAAAAGCTAAAAGGAAAGAAAGAAAACTATAACACCAAATGGAATGGCAACATTTTAGCAGAAGAATCAGCACCTCCAAATCTGAGGCCGTGGTCCTCAGTTGGAAAAAGGTGGATTGCTTTCTTCAGGTTGAGGGTGAGGTTCTGCGTCAAGTGGAGGAGTTCGAGTATCTCAGAGTTTTGTTGATGAGTCAAGGAAGAATGAAGCGTGACATTGACAGATGGATTGGTGCAGCTTCTGCAGTATTGTGGACTCTGTGCCAGTTTATTGTGGTGAAGAGGGAGCTGAACTGTAAGGCAAAGCTCTCTGTTTACAGATCGGTCTATGTTCTCACCCTCACCTATGGTCAGGAACTCTGAGTAGTGACCGAGAGAATAAGATCACGGATACAGGCAGTTGAAATGAGTTTCCTCTGCTGGGCAGCTGGACTCTCCCTTAGAGATAGGGTGAGAAGTTCAGTTATCCGCGGGAGACTTGGAGTAGAACCGCTGCTCCTCCACATCAAAAGGAACCAGTTGAGGTGGTTCAGACATCTGTTAAGGATGCCCCCGGGCAGCTCGGTGCTTCGGACATGTTAGACTGGGAGGAGACCCCAGGGAAGACCCAGGACACGCTGGAGAGACTATGTCTCTCAGTTGGCCTGGGAACACCTTGGAGTTTTCCCAGAAGTGCTGGAAGAGATGGCTGTGGAAAGAGATGTCTGGGCCTCCCTTCTGAATCTGCTGCCCCAAGACCTGACTTCAGAATGAGCAGAAGATAATGGATGGATGAATAAAGACCAAAAGTCACTGTATCTTTCTAAAGGATGAGCTGAATGTTTTAATATAGGGACAGGTAAAACGGCATAAAGTACACAAAACAATTAGAATGCATAAAAAAATGCTTGAACGTTGCAGCTCAGTGGCTCAACAGGTAGAGCAGCTGCCTCTCAGTGAGCAGGTTACCCTGTTTCAAATCCCGGTCCGGTGGCCTTTCTGGGTGGAGTCTGCATGGGTGGGTTTTCTCCGGGTACTCCGGTTTCCTCCCACTGACCAAAAACATGCATGTTAGGCTGATTGGTAACTAAATGGTCCCTAGGTGTGAATGAGCGAGTGAATGGTTGTTTGTCTCTGTGTGTCCTTGTGATGGACTGAGACCTGTCCAGGGTGTCCCACTCCTCTCGCACAGTGATAGCTGGACATGGGCACCAGTGACCTTCATGATCCAAAAAAGGAAGAAGCGGGTAAAGATAATGGATGGATGGATGGAAATAAAGATAAACAGGATCTCTATGATGTGAACACAGAGTCAACATTCAAACTATTAATAATCAGAACACACAGTTTGTGTTCTGAATCAAGCAGGTAAATTGGATAAACTGGCCTTTTGTTCCGACCCATGTCACATATAATCAGAACCAGACGTAAAAACTGCTCGATCCAGACATCACTTTGGTCTTTGCTCCTCAGAGATGGAGGTTCCTCTCACTCTTCTGCATCTGATTTTCTTCACTGGATGCATTCCAGAAGCCATCGCAGTGATATGTCTCCGTTTCATTTATCCATCTGTCGGCTATAATCACAACAATAAAAGCTGGTGCTGGCATTGAGGCTGCCGTTACCAAAATCATTCCTGAAACATGAATAAATGACACAATCAGTGAAATGAAAGATTCTGCCTCTTTTATAATTAGCTGTCAACACTTCTGTTATAATCTGAATAATGTGAATTGAAAAGAAATCATCTGTCCAATCCAACGTCTTCGATTTCAGTTCTTTTTCTTTTTATGAGGCATTTTTCTTTCATTCTTGTTTCATTATTTTTAAATTCACGTGAAAACAATAGTCTATTTGTCTTTTCTCGTCAGATGTTGAAGCAGTTTCTGGTTAAATATTCTCACCTGATTTGCATGATGATGCCTCAGCTTTGTCAAGGTTTGAAAAATCAACCATGACCTTCCTGTGTCCTTTCATTTGCATTTTTGTTTCATTATAACGGATAATTTATTAAACTAAATCCATAATAGATCGAAGTTTGACCTCCCTGAAAAGAAATGGAGGAACTCCATAGTATTCATTTTATTAAAAAAACATCATGAAAAGTCAGAACGTGTGATATTAATTATTGGATGATTTGTGCCGGTGTCTTATTACAGTATTAATGTAAATTTTATTTACTTCCACTTGTCTGCAGTTTGTGATAATTTGAGTTGTACAAAATTTGTGTCACAAAAGGCTGGTGCTGGTGAACCCATTGGTGCAGGCAGGCAGGCAGGCAAGGACTCAGGATGAATATATAAAATAAATAATTTATTAACAAAACAAAAGAGCTGACAGGGATGCCAAACGACCAGTGAATGATCAGGAGGGACTCACAAAACAGACAGGTCATCACCAGTGGCTAGAAGACAATGCCAGGACAAGGAGTGAGACACACACACAGGCTTAAATACAGTAAACACTAGGGGTTAAACGACTACATAATTTTTAAACTCGACATTAACATAATAAAACTCAAGTAGAACTCGAGTACGTGATGAGATCATAGGATCTAAAGATGCAAAAATAAATAATTAAATAAAACCACAAAAAAGGTCATTATTTACAAAAAAAGACCAACAAATCATTGGGAGCGTATATTATGCTCCTACCATTTATCATACAGCAAATAAGTCACAGGAAAAACTAAACTATTAGTTATTATTATTAAGCTGCAAAATTGAAGAAACGTGTAGAACATCAAAAACTAAACTAAAAACAGTGTGTGTGTGTGTGTGTGTGTGGGGGGGGGGGGGGTGTCAACCACCCCGCACCACCGCCCGCAATGGTGCACATTAGGTTTAGTTTTAGAGATTAATATGTTTATAGATTTTTTTAATAGGTTTAGAGATGAATATTTTTTGCTTTTTGTTTGTGAAACAAGGTCAGAGGAAGCTGGTTCTGGTTCGGTCGATTGGACCCGGTGTTGCACCATATTCTGTGACCTGCAACAGTGCATGCAACACCGCCCCCTACGATCACAATATACGGTGGTCACAAAATATGGTGTAACACCGGTTCGCAACACGCTCCAAACAGTCAGGAAGTTGATTCATTTTCTGTTTCTTACGGTAGTTGAACAAGAAGATTCATCTTTAGTGAAATATTTCCATACTATTGATGCATTTTTACCTGTTTGCCAAGACTGGGCCTGCTCTGCTCCATCCGTCTGCTTGGAGAATCCATTTTGTAACCTGCGCCTGTTGCGGATCACATGACGCAATGACGTAACGGCGGCGTAATGACGTCACCACTAATACTTGACGTGAAATTAAAAACCTCCATAGGTGTCCTAGGAATCGATGTGTAGATTACTCGAGTAGTCTGTTAAAGCCCTAGTAAACACCAATTAGACAAAGTGAAGACACCTGTGAGTAATCACAGATGCCAAAAACAGAGACTGAGAATGCAAGACATAAACACAACACAAGATGGGGCCAGATACTAAAGAAACACAAAGCCTATAAAGATAGAAACAGAGGAGAAGGGTGACACAGACATAACCACAACACCAGATGGGGCTAGACACCAGGGACAAAAACCACAACTCCTACAATTTGCAAAGGAGTTTATGACTTTTGACAAAGGAGTGCAGGTTTTTAATGATTTTCTGTATTTTTTTAATTTTACTTGTTTTGTTGAAGTTAGGACAATGCACGTCATTGTGAGGCATTGATATATTTTACTGATTTAGTGATTTGATTACTTCCTCATGTTCTTCAGAAGCCTGCTAATCACCCATTTATTCAAATCAGGTAGGTCAAAGCAAGGAAACAACTAAAACATGAAGGATCGTGTTCCTCAAGGACCAGAGTTGAGAACCACTGGATTTTAGGATGCCTGGGAGAGCAGATGGAGGGGGTTAAGGACCTTGCTCAAAAGCACAGAGTGGGGCAAATGAGGGTGGAGGAAGGTGTGGGTGCTTCACCTTTACCACCCACATTTTGATGTTGTCAATCCGGGGGAGTCGAACCAGCGACCATCATATCTCATCGCCTTTTCTAACCTCTGTGCCACCATTCCCCCAATCTTTTATTTGATTTATGTGTTTATTTTTTTTGGTCTTGTGCCTTGCCTTATAGCTCTAAATGTCAAGTTTGTATTTCAGTTTGTACACTTTCAAAAGATTTAAAGGTTTACAGAAAAAGTCTGACGTTCAGAATCAAATTTATTTGTCATTCATCGTGTTTGAAACATGTGAGAACATTGAGTGTTTCTCAGATCGGTCTCACTTCTTTATTACTGTACGTTACCTTTGTGACAACTAAACCCAAATCAAATTCTATGACAACAATCACAAGAAGTAAAACCAAAATACGTCCAGACTGGGTCTCTAAAACGTCCCTGCAGCGAGCAAACCTGCTGATAGACCATGCATCATATTGAAAAAAAAAAATACTACAGAATAAACAAAGCATACAAACAAGTCATAAAGGTATAAAAAAGTAAAGGAATGGTAAAGTTAAAAAAAGAACTTTAAGACAAACACAAGCTGCTTCCTCACTAAGTAGTTTATCTACCTCACACCTTTTTCACATTTCTCTTTTTCTTTCTGAGAATCAGCCGGCGGTGGATGGAAAGGTAAACACAGTCAGAGGGTCGTGCATTAAACCAAGCTGTGTGTGTGTGTGTGTGTGTGTGTGTGTGTGTGTGAACAGGTCAGTGTTTAAATGTTCCTGATATGGATGCTGGTACTGTTTGTGAAGGGTAGTGGATGGGGGGTTCAGGGTTAAAAGTCCAAACAACCTGAACCCGAGTAACATCAGATGTTACGGCTTCTATAAAATCTGTATTCATTTGTGTTTAGAAAGTAGCTTGAAGACTATAAATAAACGTAAAACAACACTTTCTGGTTCTAAATAGACTACGCAAATAAAACGTGAATCTAGATGATGAATGAAAATGTCACACTCCTATTGGTTGGATTGGTCTCCATGACAACGGTCAACAACAGATGGTTCAGGTGCTCTGTGAGTTTTCTCTCTTCAACGTTTGTGACAGTTTTTATGAAAAGCAGAAGTTGGTGGAAGTTATTCTCCATCTATCTACTTGTGTGTGTGTTCTGCTCCTCAGTGATCGGTCTCCTCCATCACTTCCATCACAACAGTTTTGGGTCCAGTTAGGATCAGGTGGCTCACAGTCCGGTAGTCCAGGTCCAGAACATTGAGACCATTAACGGAAACCACAAACTGGCGAACCTTTAGATAACAAAAATATATTTAAAATATATATATATATGAAAGAACACAAATCATGTGACTGGCATGAATAACCTCCCTGTTTTAAACTAATTTGTTTGTGGTAGTTTTAGTCTTCCTACCTTCATCCCTGCAGCAGCAGCTGGACCACAAGGCTCCACAGCCTGAACGTGACAAGGTTGGTTTCCTCGGACCACAAACCCCCATCCCACTGCATCACCGACGATCTGTACACACAAACATTGTCCCTGCATGATCATTTTATAATTTAATTCAGTTTATTTATATCACGCCAAGTCACAACAGAAGTCTGAACAGAAACATTGGCATATTTAAACGTTAATAACATTATTTATCTGAGGAGCAGACTGCTTTGAGTTTAACTCCATCACAGAACTCTCATCTTGAGCAAGCATGAAGGAGACAGTGGAAAGGAAAAACTCCTTCATGAGGAAGAAACTTTTAGCAGAACCAGACTCAGGACAAGTGGCCATCTGCTTCGAGCGGCTGGGTTTGGTAGGAACAGATACACAATGGCAGGTCAAGAATCACATGTTAAGATAGAAATAGCATCAAATGAAAACTATTCATATGTATGCATTTGAAACTACTCATTTTAAGAAATGAGGTCAATTTGCCCTCCAGTAGTCTAAGCCTATGGCAGCATAACAAGCCAACCCTAACTATAGGATTTATCAAAAAGGAAAGTCTTAAAACTGGACAATGTGTCAGCCTCACGGGAAGAAACTGGAAGTTGGTTCCACAAGAGAGGAGCCTGGTAACTGAAAGATCTTCCTCCCATTCTGCTTTTGGAAACTCTAGAAACCACAAGTAAGCCTGCAGTTTGAGAGCGAAGTCCTCTGTTAGGAAAATATGGAACCATAAGATCTGTAATATAAGATGGAGCTAGGTTGTTGAGGGCTTTGTAGGTTAGAAGTAAGATTTCAAATTCTATTCTGAATTTGACAAGGAGCCAATGGAGAGAAGCCAAGACTGGAGAGATATGATCTCTCCCACTAACTCCAGTTAAGACTCTGGCAGCAGCATTTTGGATCAACTGAAGACTTTTTAAAGAAGTATTTGGACATCCGGATACAAAAAAAACAAACATTGCAATAGTCCAGTCTAGACATGACAAATGCATGAACCAGTTTTTCCTACATCATTTTTAGACAAGATGTTTCTAATTTTATCAATATTACGCAGGTGGAAGAAGGCAGTTCTGGTAATGTTTTTAATGTGGGGGATAAAAGAAAAGTCCTGATCAAAAATAACAACAAGTTTTTTAACTTTAGAACTGGAGGCAAATTAATGCCATCTAGAATTGGAGAAAGACCGAAAAATGTATTCCTAAGACGCTCAGGTCCAAAAACCACAACCTCTTTCTTGTCTGAGTTTAAAAGCAGAAAATTAAGTTTTTATGTCTTTAAGACATGCTTGTAGTCTAAGTAGCTGACTGGATTCATTGGGTTTCATGGACAAATATAATTGTGTATCATCAGCATAACAATGAAAATGTATCTCATGCTGTTTAATAATTTTACCTAATGGAAGCATATATAAAGTAAAGAGTATTGGTCCAAGCACTGGATCCTGAGGAACTCCATGACTAACTTTGGTGTAAGAAGAAGATTAATTATTTGCATTTACAGACTGGAATATATCAGATAAATACAAAATTATATTACAATAAAAATGTTTTCATAATGTAAAAGTTTAAAAAATGTGAAGTTGAAAATGTAAAAATCTGTTTAAAGGTATGTCCAGGTATGTTAAAGGGCAGATTGATATATTCCTGATTGTATCAATAAAAAGCGATAGAAAAACATCTCATCTCACACAGACTGGTGGAAAATACTGTTTTTAAATTTTAAGCTCCTGACTTACTGTAAAGGTTTTCTTGATGTAGGGACCTCCTGGTGTTTGCAACTCCTCTGTGCTCACGGGTCTCTTCAAGACTGAAAATAATACAGAAGTATAAAAGTTGTGACAAAAAGTACTTTTTGAGTATGTTTTTATGTGCTTCATTTGAATACCATTTTAGTTGAAAAATAAGCGGCAACACATAAAAAAGCCTGATCAGAAACTCATGTATTGGCTATGTATCACCTATAGTTAACCGATACTTACTGGTTATTTACACATTGTGTACCATGTACCTACCTGGTATCTACCTAGTGCATACTCAGTAAATGTCTGGCACTTATCCATTACAGTTACAGTACATTTCGACCTTGACCTCTCTAAGTGACTTCAAACATCTGCTAAGTTCATGGCAAAAACCAGTGCAGACATGTTCCTGTTTTGGGTATTCTACATCGATTTACTCTCTAGCTGTTACTGTTTCGTTTTTTTTAAATACCATCTTATTTCATATGTTCTTCTCAATTTGTTTGCTTTTTATGACTGTCTACTGTCTTTGTTGTCTACTGTTGTCATCACTCTTTGTTAAAATCTGGTCTCACTTGTTAATGAGTCCCCGAGGCTCAATGGGATTAACCTGCAAAAATAAAAGTTGAATGAACAGTACGTACCAGGTATTTACCAATATTTTTGATTACTTAACAGGTATATTTCTGGTATTTACTCAGTATACTTATGAGGGATGTGCCTGGTAGTTACTGGATTTGTACCTGGTAAGTAACAACTATTTTCTGGGTGTAGGCCTAGTACCTACCCAGAAGTATTATGTATTGCTACAGGAATGTACATTATTTTACACTAATTTTTTAAACGCTTCCTTTGCACTAAGACTGGCTACAAAAGTCATTTGATATTTTATTTACATGTGCGTGCACACATACGCATATATATATATTTTTTATTAAATTATGTCACATTACGTTTACATCCAATATCACTTTGCTGTTAATTGTATATTTTTGTTTTATCTTATACGTCACATGTATTTAAACTAATTTAATGTGGCTACTGCATTAAAAATAGCTTCCAAACATTTCCTGAACCATCACCCCCATTTATTAAAGCCTCTTTTAATGCACCTGATTTGGGGTTGAGGAGCACATGGGAGGAAGTGTTGCCGTGGACACCAACCACCCTCCTGGTATAAATACTTCCATCGCTGCTGCTTCTCAGACGCGGTTTTGCCGGACCTCTGCAGCTTCCACTCGTGATCGCTTTCTCGTTTTTAGAAGCACTGTCTGATGAAGACAAAGAGAATGACCAGTCAAACATCTGTTGAAGGGACGACGCTCTTCAGCGTCTGAGTCTCTTTTGCTGAACAAGCATGATTATGATAACCGAAGCACCGATTATAATCTCGATGCATTGTTGACCACAGCCACATGGGTTGAAAATAAAACAAGGAAGTGGGAAAAGTGTCATTACGTCACATGCAAAGGTTTTATTGTTCATATGTTACCACGGCGACCAATAAAACAGCATCCATTGATGGTCATGTTGCTTTAGCTCACATCATAATTCTAACCAGACAACTTTCTACTAATAAAGTAATAAATATGCTTTGATAACATGATGGGCTAGTGTTGTAAAAAAAAAAAAAAGGGGGCAGACAATACAGAGTAACTAAATTATTGATACTGATAGATGTCCCTATGGGCTGCACTTCATAAAAGGTACATGGACTTTTTGGCTTGTTTTTGTGTTTTAGATAGTTTTGTTCCAACCATCATTGCTGCTCATCGAAAGAAACTGGGGCTCAACCTAACTGCTTAGTTTGAAGTATTTAGGTGCTTATCAGTACAGTTTTATTAATGCGTCATTAGACTGACCCAGTTCTGTGTTCAACTTCCTCCGTTTATGATCTGGAGACTGTTTTTGTTCATCTTGACCAACGATTGCTGCTGTTTATAATTTAAATAATAAGGACAAATACTAATAGGTTGATGAAGATGTTGTGGTCAGGGGATGTTGCTGCTTCAGAAGTGACAGAATCATACTATTCCAGTTCATCTACTGTATCAAGTATTCTTCATTAAGCAGATCCAAACACGAAACCATCAACAGAAGTCCCCATCTTCATGGTGTCTGATAAAACCAGTGCTCTTAGTCATTTTACAGCATGTGCTGTGTGATTTTTGTCCCAGAACATAAAAAAAAGCCCTTCTGTACTTGGAAGATCTTGTTCAGACTGCTGACTGTCCAAGATTCGCAGGAAATCTGCTGTGCTCAGTGCCTGCAAGTGGTTTGCTATTAACCTTTAGTTTCGGCTGGTCAGATCTCTCCTCTCTTCCAGTCGTGTCTGATTCTATCCACAGTTTTTGTCAAGTCCTGGTGTGTAACGACTTTAAACGCTTGCTAGAAATATTGAAAAGTTGACTTTGATTCCCCTCAGCGGTGCATTGTAACCCTATCGATGCGCCATGTTTTGACTCGGCAAAGAAAAACAGAGGATTAAATGCTAAACTGAGTCATGCGGATCACCTTTCCCCCCCTTTGTCCCACTGACGGAGGAAAACGTGATCTACACAGAAAATATGATAATAATAATACAAAAGTTTGTTTGTTCAGTGTTTAGCAAAACCTGCTGTTTGATTATGGAAGGAACGCTTCCTGTATGTGATAACGGGAAACTCAGCTTTATCTTCTTTAGTGAAATAAACATACACAGATTAAATCTGTTGATTATATCTATTTACTCAGTTGATTAGTTATTTTTAATTCTATTAAATATTGAAACATTGTGGTCTTTTTTTTTCTAAAACTGTTTTATCTTACAAGCTATTTCCCTTTAAGCTGCAAAAAAATATTAACTCAAATGCTCCATTTAACTTTTGGGTTTATTAAAATATTTTTGCACAGAGAGCACATAAAAAAACTATGAAAAACCAGCTTCATGTTATTGATTTTATGTTGAAATGATTTATGTAACTTATCTCACGGCTTCACATTTTACATATTGTCAATGAGCATCATAAATACACTTTATTAGAACATTTCGGGAGGAAAAACTCCTCTTACCTGCTTTGGATTTATATTAAATATAAAAATATACTTCCAAGAGCAGATCATTCTGTTCAAATATTCAAAAGTAAGAACAAAACTTGCTAAATAAGAACAATATATATATTTAAAGCTTTTTAAGTCAGTCAGGTTCTAAACTTTAATTTTCTGTCTACTAACACAAGAAATTCAATTATTTCAGCTCAGTTTGTCATTTCACATTTCCAGGATTCATCCTGCAAACTGAATAGTTCTTACCTGCGGTGCGAGGCCCCATGTTTCTTTAGTTTTTCATCCAACCGCTCCGAGAGGACCGCAGCTAAGAAGCAATGATGAAGACCTTCAGATGTGCCTTAAGACAAACACTGAGGGACACGATGGTTCAGCTCACTGCAGCTCCTTGTACAGGCTGGAGCAGCAGATAGTAAAGTTTCCCTGATGAGGTGTTCGGTTCAAATCTTTGTGTTTACAGGTCTGAAAGCGAAGGGAGCCAACTGTCTGGAAAAACTACTTGTGGCCGGGCTAAATATTAAACCCCCGAGTAAACAAAGTGGCTGTCAGCAGGAGGGAGGAGGAGACAGCTGTCATGTAGAATTTTTCTTCTCTGACATAATCACAATAATGTTCATCAGCATCTGCGTTTGACAAAATTTCATTTTTGATCGCATTAACATTTGGAAATGTGACATTTTTGTTTTTAGGCTTGAGGAAACCTCACACGGACTCGAACTGTGTAAATTCAGTAAACTATTTATGCATTTCCCCGAAAATTCACTGAAGAAAAGCCATTTTTGTGTTGGATTGAGCTCCAAAAGTTAATCAGATTTCGATCCTTCCATTTTGGTAACAGACAAACAAGATTGGCCTTATTGGTTATTTTAATGATTTCATGCACAGATCTTTCACAATATGTTGTGATCAATGTACATGTTGGAGATGGTGCTCAGCTACTACCACACTTCATTTTAGTTTAATCTTCCTTTTTCCTGTCACACGGATTGAACACAAGAGAACAGACTTACATGAGAAGCTTAAATAAAAACTCAGGTTTACCTTGAAATCACAGAACTCTGAGAACAAAAGGAAATAATAGATAATTACACCTCCAGCTTGAATCTTGTTTTAAATTTTAACAGGAATATGAAAAGTTTCATTTGAACTTCTGCTCCACAGGTTTCTGCAGATATGTTATCAATTTGGTAAACTTCTGCATTAAATAAGATGAGGTGTAAATATTGTGTGTGCAAAAAGTTTAGCATGTGCTGAAATAAAGCATGAGCTCCACTGTGGTTGCTACGCCGACAGTAGGAGGCTGCAGCTGGAGAGAAAAGTGAAACACAAGGAAATTATTGGATGGGATGGGAGACTGCGACGAAGCCAAGATTCAACTTGTCTGCTGGCCTCCTTAGATAGAGAACTTTACTAACAGGCTTTTATGTATGTGAATGTTCCTGTAAAGTGCCCTGAGACAACTTTATTGTGATTTGGCGCTATATAAATAAACTGAATTGAATTGAATTGTTCCTGAAGGATCTGAGGTTCAACCATATCTTCTTCAGTATCATAATTCCATCAGTAAATTGCAAATCACGAACCAAAAACCTCACTATAGCCTGATTTTACTTTATTTTTCATAAAAAGGATTAAATCCAATATATTCCAATTTAGTGTTTTTAATAGAATGCCATCTCCACTCTGTCTCATCCCCCCAGCATCAGCACGCATGCGACAGTAGGAAGGAAAAACTTCCTTTTAGCCAGAAGAAACCTACAGAATTGGGCTCAGGATGGGTAACCATCTGCCTCCATTGGATGGGGGAATCGAGGACAGGAAAGCACCACAGAAAACACATCAAATGGCTGTTTGGTGTACTATCTACATGGAGAAAGATAAAGAAAAACATATTAATGATAAAAAAAATTACAAGTACAAAGATGAAGAGTAAATGGACTGTACTTATATAGCGCCTTTTTATCTTATCAAGATACTCAAATGCTTTACAACACAATCTGTGCCCTCATCTATACATACAGCTCTCAACTAAAGCTGTACAAAGAATAATCAGAGCTTTATCACATTCATACACTGATGGGACACACATCAGAGGAAACGAGGGGTTCACTGTCTTGCCCAAGGACACTTTGGCGTGTGACTGCTGGTGGAATCGAACCCCCAACTTTTGCATTGGAGGACGACTGCGCTAACCACTCAGCTAGCTGCCCAAGAGTACTGTTTCAATTTAATTCAGTTTATTTATATAGCGTCAAATCGCAACAAATTTGTCTCAGAACACTTTACAGGAACATTCACTTTTTTATTTTTTCATTTACCCTTTATTTATACAGGAAGTCTCATTGAGCCACGAGAACTCATTTTCAAGACCGACCTGTTTAGGGAGCAGATGGGGGTTAAGGGCATTGCTCATGGGCCCAGGGTGGGGCGAATGAGAGTAAATGGTAAATGGACTGTACTTATATAGCGCCTTTCTATCTTATTTCAAGATACTCAAAGTGCTTTACAACACAATCTATGCCTCATTTATCCATTCATACAACATGCTACTAGATCTCTACAACGCTAATTGAACAAATCATTCTAAAGAGACTAATCAGTGATTCAGATCACATTCTTACACTGATGGGACACACATCAGAGGCTATGAGGGGTTCAGTGTTTTGCCCAGGGACACTTTGACATTTGACTGTTGGTGGATTCGAACCCCCAACTCTTACATTGCAGGACGACTGCTCTAACCACGCAGCCACAGCCGCCCACAGGGTGGGAGCAGATGTGGGTGCTTCACCTACCCCACACACATTTTTGATGTTGTCGGTACCGGGGATTGACCTGGCGATCTTTCGATCACAGGCCCACCTTCTCTAACCTCTGCGCCACCACTCCCCCACACATACACATACATGAAAAAGCCAATTAGTAAAGTTCTCTATGTAAGGAGGCCAGCAGACACGTTGACTCTTGGCTTTGTTGCAGTCTCCCTTTCTGAGCAAGCACACTGGCAACAGTGGAAAGGAAAAACTCCTGTTTAAAAGGAAGAACCAGGCTCAGGACAAGCGGCCATCTGCTTTGACTGGCTGGTTTGAGAGGACAGGAAGGAGAGACAGACGGACACAGAATGGTAGGTCCAGGTATAGGTCCAGGTGTACCTGAAAGACAAAAACACGTTAGGGTAGAAAAATAATTACAAATACAAAACAGGTTGAGCAGAGTAAGTAAAGACAGCAGCAGAGTGAAAAAGTGTGGTCAGTTTGTCCTCCAACAATCTAATCCTATAGCAGCATAACTAAGGGACAGCTCAGGAAACCCAAGCCGACCCTAACTATAGGATTTAGCAAAAAGGAAAGTCTTAAAACTGAACAACGTCTCAGCCTCATGGACAGAAACTGGAAGTTGGTTCCACGAGGAGCCTGATATCTGAAAGCTCTGCCTCCCATTCTGTTTTTGGAAACTAGGAACCGCGAGTAAACCTGCAGCCTGAGAGCGAAGTGCTCTGTTAGGAAAATATGGAAAAATAAGATATGCAATATAAGATGGAGCTAGGTTGTTGAGAGCTTTGTAGGTTAGAAGTAGGATTTTGAATTCAATTCTGGATTTGACAGGGAGCCAGTGGAGAGAAGCTAAAGACTGCAGCAGAGTGAGAAGATATATTTATTAATCTTTATTTGACCTTTGAGATCACAGATCACAGAAGGGCTGAAGGCATTTGGAGGCGAGTGAAGGCAGCCTATGCATGTTTTGGACTGTGGGAGGAAACCAGAATATCAGGAGAAAAACCACACAAACAGCCTCACAGACTCCAGATTGAAGTTGGATCCATGGGAGAGGTCTGATAACTGAAAACTGCCTCCCATTCTACGTTTAGAAACTCTAGGAACCACAAATAGCAACATTCTAATTGACCTTACATACAATCACATGTTTGGGTGGGCAAGGGGACGTGATTAATAATTAGTTTACGTTTTGTTTAATCAGTGTTTTGTATATTTGCTCGTGTTTCAAAATGTGTTGGCTGAGTCATTAGAGCAGCCCGGATGAGAATGACAACAAAGGAAACATGCTGCTGTGGTCATCCTCACTCACAACAAACATGATTCAGACAGGGGGAAACATGCCTCTGATAACGCTGCATTCCTTTCTGTCTGCAAGACGAGCATTCCTCCCTCCTTGGATCTGTATTCAGTCGATGCTGCTATTTCTGTCACCGATCATGAGTTAAACAGCCAACATGGCTGAAGATAAAAAACACGGAGATACAGAGGCAACTGCTGACAACAAAACAGAACCAAACAACGAATGGTTTCTAAATCAGTGAATTCCTCACATCAGACCTGGTATAAAATATCAATTTGCAGTTTTGTGCTAGGAACATTATACAACCTAAAATTAAGTTTATACTGATTAAAGCAGTTTAAATTTGGTTACATCTCAACAGCTGGACTAGGATTACATTTACCCTTTACCTTAGTGGAGGATTTAAATTCTGAATGTTGATGATTTTTGAGATGAGGGATTTTCTGGACTGGAATTGAACAGGGAATGCAGATAAGACTCGATGCTTTTGAGGCGGAATATTCAAGTAGGTTGGAATTTCACAGTGTTTAAGAAGAGAAATAGTTTAATTTTTTGTATGTCCAACGCAGAAGGACAAATCCTGGAAAGTGGAGAGAGCAATTTTACCCACCACCGTGTGCACGAGCAGATCCAGAGGGTGACCGGTGGAGGCCTTGGACACCATAGATTGCCCCAAGGGCCACCCCAAACATTTGAGGAAACTATATTTTAAAGCAATATAAAAACTAGTAAGGAGCGGCATGGTTGGGTAGTTGGTAGAGCTGCCGCCTCTCAGCGAGCGGGTTGACTGTTCAATTCCCAGCCGAAGACCTTTCTGGGTGGAGTTAGCATGTTCCCTCTGTGTACCCCGGATAAGCAGAGAAAATGTATGTATGTATGTATGTATGTATGTATGTATATATATATATATATATATATAGTGAGAGAGAGAGAGAGAGAGAGAGAGAGAGAGAGAGAGAGAGCACTAGGCATTTTGGCAATTGACAGAGCAACACTTTGGGTATTTTGGCAGCTAATCATTAAAGTACTATTGCTCAACTTAAATTGATAAAACATCAATAACACCTCATCTTGTTGATCCACTTCTACTGCTCATTGGACTATAATCACAATAATCATCAAAATCAAATTGGTGTATTATCCTCTTCATTTTAAGTACCTCAACTTTTTGGCATGCTTTGGAACAAATCACTGATTGATGCTTCTGCTTATCAATGTTATTGGAATTTCTTGAAGTTCTATATTTTTGCTCAATGTCAGTACATTATTTTTCATGACGGATGCATTTTCCTTTCTCACGAGTATTTTAAACTCTGTTTTCATGCACAACTTGGAACGTGTACAACAATGGTCAGAGTAACTACATTTGTATACCGGTGAAGCTATCTACAAGGACAAACCAATCAGTCAACAAGAGTTATTGGCATCAATTACTAGTGTCAATTTAGTTCAAGACAAGTTGAAAACCTATCTAATGCTTACATGCTGTGATCCAAAACATGCTGGCGTATATGCGACACTGTGACCCCTGAGCTCCAACACTCCTGCGGTCACACATCCAGCACATGTCTGGGTCTGCTGACTGACTTGTTGACGGTTAAATTCTACAACGAGGAGCCTCGTTTGACATCCTGAGATGATTGTGGCCAGTGAACAAAATTGTTTAAGGGTCACAACCTGGAATGTTTTTATTGAACTTCATCCATCCATTTTCTGATGCTATCTGCGATCGGATCGTAGAGGTAAAAGGTTAGACATCCCTGTCTGCAGCAACACACCCTAGCTCCTTAAGGATACACATTTTCTTCAGCAAGTTCTGAGTCTGCCCCCGGGTCTTCTCCCAGTCTGGAAAACCTCCAGAGTGAGGTGTCCTGGAGGTATCTGGGGGAGTTCCAGTCACCTCATTCCTGAGGTCATTAGATGGAGTCAAACGACCACACCTGGGACCAATCTCCTCGATGAGATGCCCAGCATATAAAAGGTAGTTGATAACTTCCTTTGGATGCTGGTTATGTTCTAAGTTTTATAAACTTTAGAATTGAAAGTGTGTGTACTTTATAAGAAGACTATTTCAAGCCAAAAATTGTAACAAATAGATTTGGATTATCATATTTTTCAGTGTATAAGTCACTCCGGAGTATAAGTCGCATCAGTCGCATCACTCAAAAGCATCAAGAAGAGGATAAAAACATATATAAGTCGCATTTATTATGTGTCACCGCTGACCATTTTATAATGCGTTAATTTAATGGTCAAAACAGCTTAGTTTCATCTGGGCGGTGCAGCGCCATCCATTCATCCATCGTAGCCGGAGCCACTAGCTTTCCAGCGTTCCTCCGCCTGGACCAGCTGAGTGAAGCGAGCGTGCACAGGAAGACTGGCTGTTGCAGTTCTTCGACATTTAACAAGATTAACACTTAAAAACAATTATTTGTTTGCTCCACATTATAGCAAATGAGTGTCTAAGTTTAACTTTCCTTAATAAATGCACTTTAATGGTCAAAACAGCTTCATTTCATTTGGCAGCATGATGGCTCAGTGGTTAGCACTGTTGCCTCACTGCAAGTAGGTCCTGGGTTCAATCCCCAGTTGGAACCGACGTCTTTCTGTGTGGTGTTTGCATGTTCTTCTCATGTTTGCGTGGGTTTTCTCCAGGTCCAGGCCTCCCTTGCAACAGAGATCTGTTTTCTCAATGAGATTTTCCTGGTTAAATAAAGGTTAATAGATAAATTTTACCTGGCTGGCATGGCACCATCCATCCATCCATAGCCATGAGCTCTCCAGCGTTCCTCCACCTGCACCAGCTGAGTGAATGAAGCAAGCAGGCACGGGATGACTC
>NC_056516.1:35244018-35249087 GCF_014905685.2 Nematolebias whitei
GTTGTTCAAAATTTAAACTGTCAGTCAATAATTATGTTGTGAATATGGAAAAAATGTATATAAGTCGCAGGACTGACAAATATATGCAAAAAACTGTGACTTATACGCCAGAAAATAAGGTAGTTCACATTACTTACATATTCACATTCAATGAACAAGGGCAGAATAAAATAAGCAAAGCAATAAATAAATAAATAAAACTTAAATAGCCTACTAGGAAAACTTAAATGTGAGGCATTTAGAATTAGAGAAACAATATTATTTTATAGTAACAGTAAAAGGCTAAAAATAATTTTGTCTTTTCAACTCCAAAAAGTGAATTATTCCTATAATAAAGCTGAAAACATTTTAGATTTGAACTTCAAAAATGGAGTGTCACATAACTCAAATCAAAGCTTCAAATATGTATTGCATTTTGACATATGTGATTGAACAGACATGAAAACGATGTTTGTAAAGTAGCAATTTGAGGACTTGCCGTGGCTCTTCCCTCCTTAGCACAGTCCTGATAAACACAGCAGCTGGCTGATCTGACACTGCCATGCTCCATCGATCTCATGAATCAATAGGCTCATTGAGTTCAGGGCTGAGAACATTGCCATCAATATACCGAGTGTTATACTGACCTAACAGGGTGTTTCATCATTGACTGATTGTGTAGGTTTGAGCATAAATTGCACTTTTCCCAGCGATTCGCAGTAGACATTCCTGACGCTGGGAAAGGCCGTGCAATAAGAAAAGCCTCTTATCTCGCCGGTGTTTGCACATGAAGATAGAAATCTGCAAGTGTTGGTGGATTTTTCACCTTGAGATGATCAAAAAGTTGCACAAATTTGGTGAACGTGCAGAATTTTGCTTTCGTACATCAATAACATTTATTGTTCTTTTTTAGTACATGAGACTTTTAAATAACTTTAAGTAAACTTTGATGTTTTGTTTTTTTCCAAAGTTCACAATCGGGCATAGAGATAACTGCAAATTATGGGAAAACAAGGCAAGAAAGGACAAATTATTCAAAACAACTCGTAAAAACTTGGTGTATGGATGTTTGTGTATGAGAAACTGAAAGGTGCAGGAAACTTGACACTGATTCTGTCTTTTGGAAGTCTTGTGTGGTCTGTTTGTTGTAATCTGAGGTTTTACTGCTCTCTGCTGGAGCAAAGCTTCTCTCACATTGTACATTTTACCGTTGATGAAATTTCCCCAAACTCCATCTCACTAAACACATCTATAAGATTATCCAATGAAACAATGAAGCTATCATTTATAAAACATAAACAAAAGTTACAATGAAGGGATCCATTTGCAAAATAATGCAATTAAAATAACAAAAATAAAACAGGAAACAGGAATTTATAAAGTACATTCTGTATATCAACATGGTGTACATGTGTAAAAGTAGTAAAACGGCTCATTTTAATTTGCATATATGTACAGCTGCTGTTTTTAAATATGCTGTATAAATAAAATTGACTTGATTTAAGTGCATTTATAGGTTTTTGCATTATTTTCTCCTTCATAATTTCTGCCTGTAAGGACATGGAAACTACAACGTTTCATAAAAGTAACCTTTAAAATGATGCAACTCAAGTATATCATGCAAACCTTAACACTTATTTTAAATCATTAAAATAGCATGAAACTATTTCAAAACAACAACCCAATTGTCCCTTTGAAGTGTGTTTTCTACAGGTTTGTAACACTCAAAATGTGTTTAAAAGTTTCTTAAGATAAGAAAAATAATCATTTTGACACACTTTATTTTATTAACCTTTATTTAACTAGACAAATCCCACTGAGATCACAGATCTCTTTTGCAAGAGAGGCCTGGTCCTGAAGGCCTACATGTTTTTAACGCAGCAGTTCTTGCATGAAAAAGTAGCACAGCCTTGTTTCTTAGGAAAACTTTCAGGAGAAATGTAAGCAGTGAGTTCAGCCTCAGAGCAAGGACTGCCTTACTGATTTAGTGGCGTGTTGATTAACAGATGAGTGGCAGGTGTGCAAGAAAATGGAGCAAATAAACTGAGGAGCAAAAAAACGATGCAAAACACACAAAACGAAATTTACAATAAAACAAACAAAAAACAACAACTGTGAAGTGAAAACTTGGACACAAGAAGAATAAACTACACAAACAAATGCCATAAACTTCTGTTTTTCTTTCAGGTGCCTCCTTCTTCAGGGGTCCCTACAGCGAACAAAGACTTGACACATTTTTTAATTTAATTTTATTTTAGTTTTACGCCGGATTCCCTTCCTGACGCAACCACCGAGCTACCACAGCCCTCTGTGTGGAGCAGAGAGCTGCCATCCAGGGGAGCAGATGATGGGGGTTAAAGGCCTTGCTCAAGGGTCCAGAGTGGGGTAAATGAGGGTGGGGACAGGTGTGGATGCTTCACCTTTCCCACCTCCAAACAAATACCATAAACTAAAATAAATAAACAAGTAAATAAATAGTAAACATTGCAACAGTTAGACAAAGGGAGATAAAGGGGGAAAGTATTGGTTGTGTTTGAACATAGTAAACATCTAGGTTCAAAGTCCATTCCTGAATTACAACAAACAGATGTCACCCAAGTCAATGGAGCTCTCCTGTCTGGACTTCAGACTGTACAGATGCTACTAATTCCCATGCAGATGTGCCAACCCCACCATGGTGTTCCAGGTACATTCGAGGTAGTTCTTCAAAGTTTAAATTAATTTCATTTACAGTGACAACAGATTACAAAAAAATACAAAAAACACGTTTAATGCTACTCAATAAAATAAAAAGCATGTTTGTGTAACTGTGGATGTTTCCAAGTCAGAACTCTCCATAATTGTTCTGACTTTGTGGCACAACAGCAAATACCAATAAAGTGAACATGAGGTGCAGTGTTCCCTCAATGAGGACTGAACTTGGCAAAAGGACCTTCTCCTACTCTGCTCCTGTTTCCTGGAATATCTTGAAAAAAGATCTGAAGCTCTCGACCTTGACCTCTCTAAGTGGCTTCAAACATCTGTTACGTTCCCGACAAAAACCAATGCAGACATGTTCCTGTTTTTAGATTTCTACATCGCGTTACATTCTAGTTGTTTTTGTTTCCTTTTTTTAAATACCATTTATTCTTCTCAATTTATATGCTTTATTTTATAAGTGTCTACTGTTGTCATCATTCTTTGTTAAAAACAGGTCTCTCTTGGACGCTCAGAAGCTCAGTCCTCACCTCCTTCTACAGGTGTGCAGTGGAGAGCATCCTGTGCTCCAGCATCAACGTGTGGCATGGAGGCTGCACAGCTGCAGAAAGAAAAGCTTTGCAGAGAGTGGTGAAGGCTGCACAGAAGATGTTGGAGTCAGCCTCCCCACCATCACAGACATCTACACCTCTAGATGCAGGAAGAGGGCCACCTGCATCATGAAGGACCCCACTCACCCAGCACATACACTTTTTGCCCCTCTCCCTTCAGGCAGAAGGTTGAGGAGCATTAAGTGCAGAATCACTAGACTGAGGAACAGCTTCTATCCTGAGGCCGTTACACTCATGAATCCTTAATCAGGGTAATCACAGCGAAAAAAAAAAAACACTGTACTGCCACTTGATTGCTGATGTGCTGCTGACTATCCATGCTGCTGATTTATTCCATGTTGATGTGTTCATTCGTACTCATCTGCTCGCACAGACTCATGTTCGTGCTGCTGTTGTTCGATGTATTGTTTTTGCAGTGCTTAGCATATTCTTAGTTTAGCATATTTCTTAGTTCACATCTTAGATCTTATTACTGCTTTTCTTTTACAATTTATACTTTTGTTAGATGTAACAGGGACCCTATGTACACAATTTCATTCCACCACATGAGATGCAAATGACAATAAAGAAAACCGTGACCATGACCTTGTAAATGAGTCCCCAAGGGTCAATGAGACTAACCTGTATAAATAAATGTTGAATGAACGTATGCTTCTGGCCTCTTTTTGTGTTAAACAAAAGTGGTTAACTTGCCTTATCTCCTTCGTGTTTCAGTTTCCACGCCTGAGGCTCTTCGGACCTTGACCTCCTTGACCAATCCTGGTTTCCTTGTGAACTGCCTCAACTGCCTTGTTGCCCGCTGTCTTTCCCCTATCTGTTACGAAAGCACGATCCGTAGTGTACGTCCTGGTCGCACGGTTGATTATGAATAAAAACTGTCTTAATTACTTAGAAAAGTACTTGCTCTATCTCCGCTGATCATCATGTAGCTAATTTACGTCACTCGTATTTCTGTTACAAATCAGTGGTTAAGATGCATTAGACCTGACTCCCAGCCTGAGCTGAATGAGAAAAACTCTGCAAGATACAGAATTAAATATTTCCATGGCAAAACAGCGCCGCTCTGTGGTGAAGCTGCATATCTTTTTAACCATGACGTAAATATGTCAGTGATTTTAACTGAAATACGAGTGGCGTAAATTAGCAACATGAAAATCGGCGGAGATAGAGCACATACTTTTCAAAGTAAATTAAGACAGTTCTTATTCATAAACGGAATTATACTAGTACATTTTCCTTAATCTAGCATATTCAACGGCGATCCATGTGACCCGGAAGTATTCCTTTTAGCTTATGCGCAAATGAGCTACACTACGGATTGTGCTTCCGTAACAGATTGGGGAATGACACCCTCCTACTGCTTTCCTACCACATCTGCATCCTCGTCTTACTTCGAGCTGGAACTCCTTCCGACCATCTTTCCCGCCTTGCTCCTTCCTACCAGTTGTAAGAACAAAAAGCACATTAATCCATCTACCAGTGCACATAACCTACCTGAACACTCTCCTTGCTCCCCAGGGTTCCAGAGCCACATTGCATATAAACACTGTAAATAAATCCCTGTTAATCTTTCAACGTCTTTTTTGGAGTCTGTCTCACTTAGTCATTATCTGCATGGGCTCCTAGTGAACATTACAGACTGGAGTGTACGGTGGCCCTAAGGTGTAAATGAACAACTTTTGAAAAAAAAAAAGAATTACATTAAGCCAAAGCGGAAGTGGCTGAAATCACATTAGAAAAAATAGAATTACATTTGAAAAAACACAAACAAAAACAACAAAA
>NC_056516.1:35249187-35253850 GCF_014905685.2 Nematolebias whitei
GACTTCCCAGTTCAGCTGAGCGGAGTTTTTCAGAGCTTGAAAGTTTTCCTGGAGAAGTGTTCCAGACTTTAACTCTCTGAAGAGAGTTAAAGAGTTCAGAGTTCTTGGATGCTAACGCAGGCGTCCAGGATGCTTCTATTGGAATCCAGAATCCAGAGACGATTTTGGGAATTATAACTTCTGTTTGGATAACCTCGCACGACTCCTAAAAGTATTTTAGCTGTTCTCAACGGAGACGCTGAAAGAGTCAAAAGAAGGACTTCACGCCGACCTGATCTATCATCAACCAGGTAAAAGTTCTATTTCGACCAAGCGTACCGTGTCCAAGCTGAGATCTGAAGGAGCGTGCCCGTTCTGGCCAAACAGATAAATTCCCTCACACATCTCTCTGTAAGATAAATCTCCATTTTCCATCTTTAAACTCTCCTTTCTCCTAAAATCATCACAGATATTTTTAGAAATGTCTGGAGCAAAGTTTCTCAATCACCGCCGTGTGATTGATGTCTGTTTCTGCTGAAAAGTGAGGACAATCGCCATATTGTTACCACTTCCTGTGAAACTAGCCATGTTATTGTTTTCATATTTTGCCAAATTAATGTAAATGTTTGATGTTAAACTTTGATTCTGCAAATAAATGACCGCATTCATTTTGATGGGTCAAAGATAAATAACGTCTCTCGTTACATTTCTGTTAAACTCAATGCACGCATGCCACACAGTCAGAAAAATGAAGAACTCGTGAAATGTATGAATATATCCAGTATATGACATACTACATCTGGTGGCCCATCCGTACGTTAGTACCACATTCTGGTGGCCCGTTACGCGTTCATAAATGACTGTGTATTCGTGTAAAGATTGATTTTACATGTTGGCATGAAAAATAACAGTTTGTCAGCTGTGCTGAAACGCCTCTGAAGCTGCGCCGCTTGGAGCTTGGCTCTGCATGTTTACGCTGTGTTACGCTGGCGATGTTATGAAAGCTGAAATAGTGTCATTGAGTCTTTATGAAAGCTGAAATTGTACGCCTGTTATGGTAACTAAAAGCTGGGTTCGGGTGGAAACGCTTCATTCTGTTTAAAGACGGTCCAGACGCGGTTCTGGTACCGGCTCGGTTCTGAAAAAGTTCGGACGAGTTGTTTAAATAGCTAGAAAGACGTTTGGAGACCGGAGTAGCAGACTCCGTGCAACTCAGAATTGATTCGTTACAATTTTTAACAGAAAAAGTGCATTTTGACAGTTTAAAAGACAGAAAGTTGACGAACTTATTTCAGGCTAATCTAACATGCTAGTTGGAAAAAACGCTTCGTGATTGGTTGGATTTGTTGCTGTGGAGCGCTCTGATTCGCTGAGAAGTGAATGACGTGCCTACGTCATTTCCTCTCACCCCCGTGCCGCTCTGTCATTGGTGATTTCAGTCACGTGACCCGGAAATGAAACTCGTTTTCATAGGGAAATAAAATCTGCTTTTTAAAGCTGAAAAGCGCTTTAAAGTGTATTTTGACACGCTGGTTAAGTTCTTCAAAGTCCAATTGCTAAAATTTCGCCGCGTTTGGGTTTAAAATCCGTCATTAAATGATGTTTTTGAACAACGCTAGCGATGCTAATTTTAAGCTATCAGCTAACGACCGGATGAGTGACGTGTCACGTCACTTCCTCCATGTCGGAAATGAGCTTTGCCGTGCTTAAAATCACTAAATAAAGCTGCCATATGTCCCAGAAAACTCATGTTCAGGCTAAGAAGTCGTGCTTGTTGAAAGAACGCCACGTTTACGCTTCAAAAACGTTCAGAAATGTTGATTTTAACCGAGTTTAGCCGAAGCTAACGTTAAGCTAAGCGGCTAAAAACAGGATGTCAACCGAACGTCACAGGAAGTCGTCATAGACTCCTGCTGGTAAAAAGCTAAACACTGCCTCCTCCTGGAGAAACTTGAATTCACAGTTTCACTTCAGTTTTAGGTATTTTAGTGAAATTAAACGTTTTTTTTTTTTTCTGTAAGACGAACTTTGAGTTAACAAACTTCCTCTAGCTGAATAATCACTGTTATCTTGCACTTAAAAAGTAAGAGGTATTTATGCAAAAAAGGCATTTACCAGGACATTTTCATTCACTGAATTCCTCAAACAAGGAGGGACAAAATGAAAAATTAGAAACTTTTTAAAAGATACGGTTCAAATATTCACAGAGTTGAAAAGTTTACTCATTTTGCTTGAAAGATAATACACGTTTAATTGCAAAATCACTAGATAAGAGTAAACTTATCAGGAAAAAGAAACTTTTCTGTTTAAGTTGCCACCTAAAAATACATCTTCCTATTTAATTTTAAATAGAAGTCACTGACAGGAGGACAGGAGTAATAACAGTTTTTCTGAAGAAAGACTGAGTAATCCTGACACATCATCAACTTTTCTTTTTCTTTTCACCACTTGGTTCTATGAGTAACTGTTAAAATAGCCAATTTCTGGAACAGAACGGTTTAAAAAGTGTCTTTAAACTGATTTGCTGTGAGACTTTTTAGAAAAATTGCAGGTTTATTAAAAATCCGGTGCTTTAGAGTGTAATACACTAAAAAGAGCTTGGTAATCTAGTATCTGTTAAGAAATAAGCACATAAAAAGTAACACTGCCAGAGAGCATTTACTTAAATATTCATGAATTGGGGTAAAACCTACAAAAAGGTGCCCACATTTGAATAAGTGACTTATAACAGTACTTCTGTGTAAACCCATAGCTTAAAATAGTGTGAAAACTCAAAGACATCTGAATACAAATATTTACCTGTAAAAATATCTGAAGCTTGCAACTGTTTTAAACAGATAAAGTGCTACACAGTGAACGAACATGACAGGTGTGTTAGAAAAAGACTTTGATCCTTATGAGATGACGGACTGCCTGGAGAATGCGTTGAAGCTGCTGACAGCGTCCTTACATCCATATATGAAACAGGCGGAGAGCATGAACCCAAAAGAGTTATTGGACAATCTGAAGGAGGTTGCAGAAAGTGTGACAAGGATCGTTCAATGCAGCTGTTGAGAAAGCTGATGACCTTACACTAAGGTTAGACAATGAAAAAGCGTTTGCTCAGGAAATTGAAGATCACTACCTTCAATTTAGAAGCGAACATCCAAGATGGCCATCCAAGATGGCCGCGCTCAGAGCAGTTGCAGCTTCACAGGCTCCCGGTACCATCCCAGTTTTTAGAAGTTTTGATATTGACTCTGTGCCTGACTCCGCGCGATTTATGCGTGTGAACTATAGCCGAACCGAACTGATGAGAATAGGAGCAGATTTGCCACGAAATATAGCAGAAATCAGCAACAAACTCAAA
This sequence comes from Nematolebias whitei, assembly GCF_014905685.2. NCBI lineage: Eukaryota > Metazoa > Chordata > Actinopteri > Cyprinodontiformes > Rivulidae > Nematolebias > Nematolebias whitei. The sequence continues at coordinate 35,252,516 of NC_056516.1, forward strand.
GCTACGCTCGGCAGAATGCAGATCTTAAAGTCATCTACCTGGAAGCTGCAGCAGAGGCGTTCCAGCGGGCAGAAGAGGAAGCGCTGCTCCCGGCTTAAGAGGAGAGGATGCCGGGCGGGGGTTATGGTGAGGCTACGAGCTAACGCTAAAGCTGGTAAACTCCCCATGCCGTCTCTCTTTCTGTCGAATGTCCGCTCGTTGGACAACAAGGTGGATTTACTTCGTCTGAGAGCGGGCGCCTCAGAAGAGATGAAGAAGTGTACAGTGCTTTGCCTCACAGAAACGTGGATTACAAGTGAAACGCCGGACTCAGTCTTCCAGCTGGATGACAGACTTTTTTTTCGAGCGGACCGCTGCAGCGAGCTAACGGGGAAATCACGGGGGGGCGGAGTGTGCATTTACGTGAGTAAAAGTTGGTCCACGAACTGTACTGTTGTAAATAGCTCATGCTCGAAGGCTTTGGAGCAAATAACAGTGAAATGTCGGCCACATTATCTACCCCGAGAGTTCACAGTGACTTTTATCACAGTTGTTTACATTCCTCCGGACGCTAATGCTAATGAATCACTGCAGGAGCTTCATGATATCATCAGCTCGCTGCAGAACAAACACCCCGAGGCTCTTTACGTGGTAGCCGGAGACTTTAACCACGTGAATCTAAAGGACTGTCTCCCAAGCTTTAATCAGCATGTGACGATTCCAACACGTGGAGACCGCACGCTGGACCGTGTTTACATGAACGTAAAAGATGCATACAAAGCCGAACCCCGCCCCCACCTAGGACTGTCAGACCACATCTCAATCTTCCTGGCTCCTGCTTACATGCCCCCGCTGAGACGCTCCAGACTGGTACAAAAGAAAGTTAAATGCTGGATCCAGGACAGTGGCCCCATACTGAGAGATTGTTTTGATCGAACAGACTGGCAGGTTTTCAGAGAAGCTGCTGAAAATGGAGGTTCGCTTGATCTTGACCAATACACATCCTCAGTACTGGGTTACATTAGTACATGTACTGACACAGTCTCCACTATCAGAAATGTTAAAAGCTACCCAAACAGAAAACCTTGGCTGAATGCAGAGGTGCGTACCCTGCTGGAAGCCAGGAACACTGCCTTCAGGTCTGGAAACTCAGAGGAGCTGAGTAGGACAAGAAAAGAGCTGGTTGCTGGTATTAAGAGGGCCAAGGGCACATATGCAAAGAGGATCGAGGGTCAATTCATCTCACAAGACCCTCGGAGCATGTGGAGGGGCATTGTTCACTCCTTCCTTTATAATCTGTTATGCACTTAATGCCCCTCCACATGCTCCGAGGGTCTTGTGAGATGAATTGACCCT
>NC_056516.1:35253950-35259027 GCF_014905685.2 Nematolebias whitei
AAAACAGAATCACATTAGAAAAAACAGGATCACATTAGAAAAAACAGAATTACATTAGAAAAAACAGAATCACATTAGAAAAAACAGAATCACATTAGAAAAAACAGAATCACATTAGAAAAAACAGAATCACATTAGAAAAAACAGAATTACATTAGAAAAAACAGAATTACATTAGAAAAAACAGAATTACATTAGAAAAAACAGAATCACTTTAGAAAAACAGAATCACATTAGAAAAAACAGGATCACATTAGGAAAAACAGAATTACATTAGAAAAAACAGAATTACATTAAGCCAACGCGGAAGTGGCCTAAGCGGAAGTGGCTCGAATCACATTAGAAAAAAACGGAATTACATTTGAAAAAAATGAAATTACATTAAGCCAAACATGAGGTTTAAATATTTTTTATATTTTTTTTACTGTATTAACAGCATAAAACTGAACAACACAACAATATACAGTACACACATCAGAGATATGTGTACTGTATATTCTAAAAAAGTTGTCAGGTCCTCTGGATGTTCAACAACAACAATAAATAAATAAAAAGGGGGCTGAGTGATACTAGCAATAACAGCATTGAAAGAGGGGGACAGCTGAACACGGAGGCCTCCAGAGGACCTGACTTAACTTTTGTAGATTTTTCTACCTGGATTATTGAGCATGCATCAGGATGTACTGTATATTGTTCTGATGTTTGGTTTTATGCTGTTAATAAAGTAAAAAAAAAAAAAAACCTTCCTATTTAGCTTAATGTAATTCTGTTTTTTCAAATGTTGTTGTGATTTTGTTGTTTTTGTTGTGTTTTTTTCAAATGTAATTCCGTTTTTTCAAATGTTCATTTACACCTTAGGGCCACCGTAGGAGTGTTCTGAAAACACCTTTTAACCTTTAACATATGTTTGTTGTTGTTTCTGTGAGTTCTGGACCACCATGGAGATGTTCTTTGACACAATCTTCATGAAACAGGTCCCCTGGAACATCAAACCATTGACATGTTTTACCTAAAGTACTCATGTCAACTGGAGTTTAGGTGTTTTTTTGTTTATTTTGATGACACATCACAGTTATCTCAGTTATCATGGGTTATCATTAGGGCTGACAGTAACAGTACACTTGTTATGACACGTTTGATGAAGCTTTAAGATGTGTTATTGTGCTCAGTAAGTTTTGACCTATTTTTTTCATTTACACAACTTTTTATTTGTGTTTTGTGTAGTATGACACATACTGGATATATTCATACATTTTACGGGTTCTTCATTTTTCTGACTGTGTAAATGTCGTGCATTGAGTTTAACAGAAATGTAACGAGAGACGTTATTTATCTTTGACCCATCAAAATGAATGCGGTCATTTATTTGCAGAATCAAAGTTTAACATCAAACATTTACATTAATTTGGCAAAATATGAAAACAATAATATGGCTAGTTTCACAGGAAGTGGGACAATACGGCGATTATCCTCACTTCTCAGCAGAACAGCAGACATCAATCACACGGCGGTGATTGAGAACTTTGCTTCAGACATTTCTAAAATATCTGTAATGATTTTAGGAGAAAGGAGAGTTTAAGATGGAAAATGGAGATTTATCTTACAGAGAGATGTGTGAGGGAATTTATCTGTTTGACCAGAAACGTGCACGCTCCTTCAGATCTCAGCTTGGCCACGGTACGCTTGGTCGAAGTAGAACTTTTACCTGGTTGATGATATGTCAGGTCGGCGTGAAGTCCTTCTTTTGACTCTTTCAGCGTCTCCGTTGAGAACAGCTAAAATACTTCGAGAGTCGTGCGAGGTTATCCAAACAGAAGTTATAATTCCCAAAATCGTCCCTGCATTCTGGATTCAAGAACTCTGAACTCCTTCAGAGCTCTACTCCTTTAAGCTCTTTTCATCTCGTCGCGTCTCTCTTCGACAGAGACTCGACACAGACATCAGACCTTCTTTTGACACTTCTCCATGAGCTGCATCCGACAGAACTGAACTCTTTAACTCTCTTCAGAGAGTTAAACTCTGGAACTCTTCTCCAGGAAAAACTTTCAAGCTCTGAAAAACTCCGCTCAGCTGAACTGGGAAGTCGCCACATTTAAATGGGTTCGACTTCCGGGTCATTTGAGAGCTTTTTGATTGGTCGATGGACCAGAACAGAGGTGTGGTTTGTGATGTAAGGTGTTATGGAAAGTCAAGGATTGTTTTAGTGACAGACAGAAAGATTATTGGAGAAAACCAGACTTCGTGGAGTCAAACTCTCCTGTATCTTCTGTAAAAGTTAAACATGACATTTCTTTTCAGTAAACTTTTTAGTTGACCGAAATCTGAACTTTAACACACACTTACAAACTTGCTCATTGAAGACAGAAAAATCAAGAAATGCATATTACCCTGATTTCTTCTTTGAATGAGGAATAAAAATCATTACTTACTGTTTATGTAAATAAAAATGAGTAGTTCTCTTCACAAGCTGTAAACATTGTTTGAACTAACACAATTTGATTATCAAACATTTGTAAAATAGTAATGATCATAGAGAATTGTCATTTCTACTTGATTAATTCAAGAAAGAAAGTCTCAGGATGGGTCAAACTGTATTTCTGGATGCAGATCAATGAAATAACAGTTTCTGTCCATCTGGTCAGATTTGACATCAGGTCAAGTTCACTACATTTGCTAAGTATTTAAATGTAGATTTGTTTGGAATAATGCCAGATCATCCTGCATCACCTTTTCTTTGTTTTCTTTTTATTTGCTCTTGTCATGTCGGCCTTCTCTACCTAACAAATATTAGTGTAACGAAAACCAAAATAAGACAAGTGAGGAGAAAAGTTGACTTCAAAATTATTTTAAAAAGTGTTAAACACTGAGTTTTATACGAAATAAACTTAGGTGTGCACCTCTGCCACCTCACTTTCCAGATATCTCATTGTTTTTCTTCTAAAGAGGCATAAATTTTTAATTTACGGACAGTTTGGAAAATGTCCGTGTATGTTCTAACATGTGGGAGGTTTCATGTTCAAACAGACACCCACAGAAAAGTGACGGTGAACACAAATCAATCGATTTGTTTCGTGAACATGAGTCTGTTGTAATCTGACAGTATGAAGTCCAAAGTTCCAAGTGAGTTGAATCCACTGGTGTTTCCAGTAAGACCATTGAAGTAGAATGGCTAACACTAACCTGGAAAAATAAAAATAAAAGAGCAGAAGTCATCAAGGCTAGACTCACTGCTAACCAAACAAAGGTCAGATATTTTCTTAAAATTTTATTTGTCCTCAGCAAGATTCATAAACTGCTCAGTTCATATTGTGAGACCAGCTTGGACTCTCTTAAAGTAAAGTGGGAAATGGACTTGGAGGAATCCATATCAGACTCAATCTGATGAAGGATCATTCAGAACATTTATTCATCCTCAGTCTGTGAGACACGCTGTAATCCATTTCAAGGTGGTGCACTGTCTGCATTGATCCAAAGACAAGCTGTCCAAGATCAAAGCCAACCTGGATCCTGCATGTAACAGCTGTAAACAAACTCCAGCTATACTCTTACACACATTATGGACTTGTCCAAAGCTGTGGGGCTTTTAGCAATCTATTTTTGATGCTTTCACTGGGATATGTGGAAAAACCCCGGCGGACGCATCCTTTAGCAAGTGCAAGAGGGATACGATTGCTTTTGACTCTCTTCTGGGGGACTTATTTTATGCAGATGGAAAGATTCGCATATGGCATATGAACACTGGATAAGAGAAGTTATGTGTTATATTAATTTGGAAAAGATTAGATATACTGTGAAAGGACCCGTTGAGAGATTTTGGGACACTTGGCAGCCATTTACTGTATAAAATTCCATCTGGTGACTGATTCTTATCTACACCAAGAGCTGTACATCTCTCTCAGTGCTGTGTGCTGCCACACGTTACAATGTGAACACCCACGGCTTATACACAAGTAGGGCTTATATATGTACAATTTGTTTAATAGTTTTTAATTATTTAGTGTGCACGGCTTATATTCGGGTGTGCTCTATAGACCGTAAATTACGATATGTCTTATATTAAATGTATGTCATTGCCTGTCTGATGTATTCATGTATGTGCAGCTGATGTGTTATGGGAGGGGATTTTGTTGTATGTTTAATTACTGTAGTGTCCATAACAGTTGACATTTCATAAAAAATGGGAAGGAAACGTTCTTAGGACGACCTCTAGAAAGATACAGAGTATCAGCAGTGCTAATGCCACAGCTTGAGAACCTTGCATTTAGAAAACAAAAATATCAAATTAGAATTTTGTGCAGACTGTTTCAATAAATTATGAAAGAATGTGAAACTTATAGTGAAAAATATGCAAAGCTGTGTTTTTGAAAGAGTGTGGTCGTTCTTAAATGCTGATGCTAGTGGGTCGGAAGAAAAGGCCATTTTATCCATTTTACCTGCTTGATTCCGAACACAAACTGTGCATTCTGATTATCAATAGTGCAAATTCTAACTCAGCATTCACATTAGAGTAGTCCCTCGCTACTTTGCAGTTCCTTTATCGTGTACTTGCGCTATTGTGGTTTTTCAAAATAAGATTGGACATGACACACGCTTGGATGATTGGTGGATGAGCCGCACGATCTGCATGGGATTTTTATTTAAAATAAATGATTAAAATTATTTTGCACCTGCTGCACCTTTGTGCAGCCCACACTGCAGGATAAACTTCCTGCTGCAGCTGATCAGCTGTTCTCCATGCAGAGAAGTGGGTGTGGCCAGGAATGCTTGCAGGTGACAAAGAGCAAAGAAGGCAGGGAGCTGAAATCATGACATTCTGTGCTCTTTTAGAGCATTTAGAAACATTGTTTAGAATATTGCAAGAGTATGGGAAGCATTTAAAACACCTTGATATATTATCTATCTATCTATCTATCTATCTATCTATCTATCTATCTATCTATCTATCTATCTATCTATCTATCTATCTATCTATCTATCTATCTATCTATCTATCTATCTATCTATCTATCTATCTATCTATCTATCTATCTATCTATCTATCTATCTATCTATCTATCTATCTATCTATCTATCTATC
>NC_056516.1:35259127-35265479 GCF_014905685.2 Nematolebias whitei
TGCCCTATCTATCTATCTATCTATCTATCTATCTATCTATCTATCTATCTATCTATCTATCTATCTATCTATCTATCTATCTATCTATCTATCTATCTATCTATCTATCTATCTATCTATCTATCTATCCATCCATCCATCCATCCATCCATCCATACATCTATCTATGCATCCATCCATCCATCCATACATCTATCTATGCATCCATCTATCTATGCATCCATCCATACATCCATCCATCCATCCATCCGAGGTATGAATCATCTTTTAAATTGAACGACCTTTTACGTGTTTGTTTTTGTGTTTCAGAACAGAGTGGAGGAGATCATCGAGATGTTCACTCCGGCACCAGATGGGCTCTACAGCTACAGTAAGTTTCTTCTCACAGTGGAGCTTTTTAAGGATAAACTTGCCAAATAAAGGTAAAATAGAAGTCCCACTGGGACAGCTCTGTTTCCTGTATGTTGCAGTAAATGTTCAGTGATTTTTTTTTTAGGAATATTAGCTGCTTTAATACATTAAATGTTTTGAAATTGGCAAAAAATTGTAAAATTTTTATAAAAGCAAATAGAAACACTTTTAAGATATTTTGAAATGTATTGTATTGTATTAGGGCAGCACGGTGGCGCAACTGGTAGAGCTGCTGCCTCTCAGCAGGCAGGTCCTTGGTTCAAACCCCGGTCCAGGGGCCTTTCTGGGTGGAGTTTGTATGTTCTCTCCGTGCTGCATGGGTTTCCCCCCACAGTCCAAAAACATGCATGTTAGGCTGATTGGTAACTCTAAAATTGTTCCTAGGTGTGAGTGAGAGAGTGAATGGTTGTTTGTCTCTATGTGTCCCTGTGATGGACTTGCAACCCGTCCAGGGTGTACCCCACCCCTCGCACAGTGATGGCTGGACATGGGCACCAGCGACCCCCGTGACCCAAAATGGAATAAGTGGGTAAAGATAATGGATGGATGGATGGATGGATTGTATTAAGGGCAGCTGTGGTTGAGTGGTTAGAGTAGTTGTCCGCCATTGCAGAAGTTGAGTGTTCAATTCCACCAGCAGTCACATGCTTAAGTGTCCCTGGGCAAGACATTGAACCCCTCATTGCCTTCGATGTATGACCCATCAGTGTATGAATGGGATAAAGCACTGTTTAGTCTTTGTAAAGTCCATTTACCATTTACCATTTGAATTAGATCTGTTTAGCCCCATAAGCTGAAGGAAAAAATTAACCAGAGTTAGGGATGCTGTCAAGCTGAAGAAGTCCTATTGGTCCTATTTTACAGGTCTCTCTTGAAAATGAGTTCTCGTGGCTCAATGAGACTAACCTGGATAAATAAAGGCTAAATGAAAAAATGGTCCTTGTTGGCTGCTGGGACTCTGGAGGCAGCTGAGGAGTACTGGAGGGCCAAGCAGACTGCAGCCTCGACTGTTGCTGAGGCAAAAGCTCAGATGTGGGAGGAGTTCGGTGAGGCCTTGGATAGAGAGTTTCGGTCAGCTCCAAGGGGATCTGGTAAACCATCAGGCAGCCGAGGAGGGGAAAGCAGTGCTTTACTAAAACTGTGTTCAGTGAAGGTGAATGTGGATCAGCACCTCCAAATTTAAGGCCATGGTCCTCAGTCGGAAAAGGGTGGATTGCTCTCTTTGGTTTGAGGGTGAGGTTCTGCCTCAAGTGGAGGAGTTCAAGTATCTCAAGAATGGAGCGTGAGATTGACAGATGGATTGGTGCAGCACCTAAAGTACTGTGGACTCTGCGATGGTTTGTCGTAAGGAGGGAGCTGAGCTGTAAGGTAAAGCTATCTTTCTTACATTCTTACCCTCGCCTAATACCAAGAACTCTGGGTAGTGATAGAAAAAATGAGATTGCAGATATGGATGGGTGTAATGTTTCCTCTATATGGTAGTTGGACTCTCCATTAGAGATAGGGAGAGAAGTTAAGCTATCCGGGAGAGACTTGAAGTAGAACTGTTGCTCCTCCAAATCGAAAGGAGCCAGTTGAGATGGTTCGGGCATCTGGTAAGGACGCTCCCTGTGCACCTCCCTAGTAAGGAAATCTGACTTGGAGGAGACCACAGGGAAGATCCAAGACACGCTGGAAAGTATGTCTCTCCGTTGGCCTGGGAACGCCTTGGAGTCCTCCCAGAAGAGCTGGAAGAGGTGGCTGTGGGAAGAGATGTCTGGGCCTCCATGCTCAAGCTGCTACCCATGCCGCCTGACTTCAGGTGGCATGGCTGCAAGATAATGGATGGATAATGGATGGATAATGGATGGATGTATGTACCTTTAGGTAAAAGCCAAACTGTGCCTGCTTCACCAGCAAATGTGAGACATAACAAGAGGCTTAAATCATCAAATTTTAGATAAAAAATGAAGTTCACTGATATCACTCATGAGGCACGTCAGTCACACCAATAGACAATGGTGCATTTTTCTCAAGAACCACCAGAAAGAATAAATAAAGTAAATCCAGCCAATAAGAGCATAATAACTTGAAAAATCTATATTGCTGAAATTTTCTAATTTTCTACTTTGACTTTTTTTTCTCTTTTTGCTGTAATGGGTTTTAGAAAGGAGTCAAACTTACCTTTGCTGGCTTTGTGTGTGTGTTGCAGACAGGACCCATCTCCCCTTTGGTCGCCCAGCGGTCATGTTTGGGACTCGGTACAGTCTTCTCCATCATCTGGAGTTCATCAGTGGATACAGCAAAGAACTGGCCATGCCACTCTGGACGGCGTACACTCTGCCTCGGCAGGTACACAAACACCTATGAAACATGGCTTTTTTTTTTACACTTGTTCCTACATATCTTCTGACTAAACACGTAATTTATAATATGAACTTTTAACAAACACAAGTTTTAGGATTCTAAAATTTTGTCTTTGCAGCTGAACTGCAGCTCCAGGATGTACAAATATCCTGCACTCCCCTTTGTTGTTGCTCGTTGGACAAATGGATACATTCAAATTTATAACTTTTAACATTGTGAACCTTAACTTGATATTGTATGAAAATGTTTACACAAAACAAATATATGTTGCTCAAATGTAAATTTTAAAATACTAATACTGAAGACTCAAGTACCAGAGCAAACCTTAGTTCTATACACCTTTAAAACAAAAGGTGTTGGTATGTTCAGGTTGGAAAAATATACATTTATTTTGCATTTAAGCCTTTAATTCATTTTGAACATGGTGTTAAAGGATTTAAAGCTGATATGAAATATGCACAAAGCACATTATGTTACTGGTTATAGGCTGCCAGCATGTTTGAGTCACTGTAAAGTATAATGTTGCCACAGAAACTCCAACTCAGCAGCAAACGGAGTCTCTCTTTGTAATTGTCAACATGTATGCTTTACAAAAGTTACAGAAACATGTCGAGGGTTTACAAGATGCAGCTTCTCATGCATTAAACAGTTATAATAAAATACACAGTGTGCATGTGTCTTACTGCAAAACAAAAGTCACTCTGGTTAGAACAGAACTTCCATTTTCCTTTTTGCTTTTTTAATTTTTTTTCCTTGACTCAGTTGTTTAAAAGTGGTTGTTATGAGGTCTGGAGGTATAATGTGGCTTCCTTCTTTCCGTGTTCGGTGTTTTCTTACAGGAGGACCCTACTTCATTACCAGAGGTTTCAGCAAATGTTAACTGTATTCGAATCGACCCAAGAGTTTCCCCCGATTACAGTCAGAGCTGCACAGCCTACCAACAGAACAACCACCTGACCCACGGCTTCCTCTTCCCTCCTGGTAACACACTCTGTAGAGGAGCTTAATGTTATGCAAGTCAAACTATCTACAAACCATGTTTACTCTTGATTTTTGTTTATATTTACAGAATTAGCCACATCTCCAAATTCTAGATATGAAGCTTCTCTCATCACCAACACTGTCCCCATGTATCCAGCGTTCAAAAGTAGGTCTTATTACTGAAATGCAATAAAAAATACCAATAGACTGAAATGTTGGTGAGTTCTACGGTGGCCTTGAGGTGTAAATGAACAACATTTGAAAAACCTGAATTACATTTGATAAAACGGAATTACATTAAGCCAAAGCGGAAGTAGCTGAAGCGGAAGTGGCCAAAGCGGAAGTGGCCAGAATCATATTTGAAAAAACGGAATAACATTTGATAAAACGGAATTACATTAAGCCAAAGCGGAAGTAGCTGAAGCGGAAGTGGCCAAAGCGGAAGTGGCCAGAATCATATTTGAAAAAAAACGGAATAACATTTGATAAAACGGAATTACATTAAGCCAAAGAGGAAGTAGCTGAAGCAGTAGTGGCCAAAGCGGAAGTGGCCGGAATCAAATTTGAAAAAACGGAATCACATTAAGTGGTTAAAACAACAGAACAATGTACAGTAACAAGTCCAGTAACATGAATCCCTCATAAAAATGAATAATGAAATAAGTTTTTATTTTATGTTGGATTCTCAATTTAAAAACAACTGAACAAATAGTACACGGACCCCACACCCTTCATGAGGATTTGTATTTGCATCTTGTTACTGTACCTTGTTCTGTTGTTTTATGTTGTTAATAAATAAATAAATAAACAACACACAGTTTGGCTTAATTTCATTCCGTTTTCCCAAATTATTATTATAAAAAATTTTTTTCAAATTTAATTTCGTTTTTTGAAATGTAAATCTGTTTTTCACAAATATGATTCCGACCACTTCCACTTCGGCTTTGTCTTAGCACTCAGTCAGTTTAGTGGATGACTTTCAACTCTCTGTAAATAATTGGCTGAGATATAGACATTTTCTGTGTTGGCAAGGATAGATCTGTGTTGGTTGCCATCTTGAATCGGGCTGACTCCAAACCTTAAGCAGTTGTAGATGTTCATTCATTGACTCTTTATTTTTTGCAATTCTAATTAACATCCATCCACATAGTAGCACAAATAAAAGAAAAATCATGCAAATTGTGATAAAATACCAAATTTGGTATGATTTTCTTTGAGGTATTTGTCAAATCTGCCTGATTGGTCATTTGAAAATCCAAGATGGCAGCCTGGTTTCAATATGGCCGCCAAACTGAATTTATTTCTGCACTGTATCAATATGGTAACACTATTAATTAATCAATTTAAATGATTTTTGTGCCAGTTTATGTTTTTTTGCTGTTAGTAGCCTTGTACCATGCAAAAAATACATATGAGTAAATAAAAAATTATAACAAATAATTAACCATCTTAGATTTTTAGAAGGCCAGTTGGATAGAATTAGTCTAAAGACTCTTGGGAACAACTTTACCATATTTGGTGCTTATATCACATTTTGCACAATTCTTGTTCAAAACGGTTTCAGCTGCACCACTAACAGATTCATGAGATATTTTGCTGACGCTACAGACAAGTGGACACAGAAACATGGGTAAACACGTTATTGCCTTTTGCCTCCGGAGGTGACCAATAAAATGACTTTAACAAGCTCAATAACAAATACTAGATGTGGAAACAGTTTAGTAGTTGATTTTTGGCCTTTTTTTTTAAAGCTAATAAATCATTAAAGCCTGATTTAATATTTGATCAAATTGTGATCTCAGAGGAAAATTGGGAAATTATGGTGCTTTTTTGGTAATTTTACAGAAAAAAAGCACGTTATTACTATCAGCAAATTGAATTAAGGAGTTTGATATCGAAAACAAATCAATGGTTTCCTGCATTTTATTATTTTTGACATGTTGGTCAATTTATTTGTCCTTTTTTTTCTCTTCTTTCACATCAGAGACGTTCATCTGTGTCACATGAAGCGAAGGATGGAAAGTGGTGATGTCAGGTCTGAGTGAGGACGGGCTGATACTCATTGTTTGTGCAGAAACAGAGGATTTATCAGGACAAACACAGGCTCTTTATAACCAAAGTCACGTGTGGACACAGATAATTTATTCTCTCTTTGTGTTGGTTTGTTGGTTCTGTATGAAGGCTTTTGGATCTTTTTTCTTTTTCTTTTAAATTTGTGACTTTAGCAGCATAATGATACAAAAGACAGAAACTTGGTGATGTCAGGGCTGAGTGAGGACGGTGAAACATTGTTGGACTTATCAGGACTGACGCGATACAGAACATGTGTAACAGATCTGTATGCGAGTGTTGGTGGGGGGTGCGCTGTTGTGGACAAAATGATTGTGAAAGAGCAGGTTTAAGTGCAAACAGCAGTGGTGACACCACACGAACATGGTGTTTCAATCTTCGACAGCAATGCTCCGAGTCTGCTGGAGCTGCCAAGGATACTGAATCTCCTGGAGGCTCGCAGAGATTTGAAAAACCTCCATGGTTTTCAGCTCATGGAAAATGTTAAACAAACACAATAAAATTCAATACAGCCTGTTCTGACTCTTCTGTCCCCCCCCCCCCC
>NC_056516.1:35265579-35274168 GCF_014905685.2 Nematolebias whitei
AGATAGATAGATAGATAGATAGATAGATAGATAGATAGATAGATAGATAGATAGATAGATAGATAGATAGATAGATAGATAGATAGATAGATAGATAGATAGATAGATAGATAGATAGATAGATAGATAGATAGATAGATAGATAGATAGATAGATAGATAGATAGATAGATAGATAGATAGATAGATAGATAGATAGATAGATCGATCGATCGATCGATCGATCGATCTAAATGGATGTGGCTGCACTCAGACCTCGTCATCACAGCTGCAGCCCAGGTCTTGTGTTACTGTGACGCCGGAGTCGGCCGCCCTCATCGGAGGCGTCACTTCCTCTGGCATGGTGGGATGGAACACCGGCTCTCTCAGGATGTCGTTCAGGCTGCCGTGTGTCCCGTTGTTTGGAGCCGGCTTCAAGCCCAACAAGTCTGATGGGAACAAGCAATCATATTGTTTGAATCAGCTGTTTGGAGACAAAGTTGTTGATTTTTTTATTTATAATTATAATAAATATTTTAAAGTCCTCACTAAAGCTTCAAAAATAGATGGATATCTTTAAGAAAAACAGGTTCATAAAAGTAACAAACATTTTTTATCACCTCAATCTTATTAAGGGGAAATTGCACTACATCTACAGCAGCAATTTATCCTCAGATTGATCAAAACTAAATCTGATAACAAAAAGTTCTAACACTTTTTAAGCTTCTAGGCGTTTCTTCAGTTTTTAAACAAGACAATGTTCACTCACCACACATGACGTTGTATAACTCTATGTTTTCAAACTCTGACACTCTTGTCTGATATTTGAAGCTCGGTCCATGGCCGATAAAGATCGTCTGTTTATAACGAGGAGAAAAGAAAGTCCAAGTCAAAAACAGAAAGACAGCCCAGAAACAGGCCTTGTGTTCCAGTTCATAACTAAAGAAATTGCATTTCCTGCAAAGACAGTGTGAATGCATACTGCAGAAGAGCTTGCTGAAAAACAGCTGGACTTAGCTAAAACATGCTGAAATGGAAGAACAAGCCTAAATTAGCAAAAGAAAGCAGAAAGAACATATATTTTTCTGAAATAGGTTTAAATAAGCAGAAATTAGCAGAAAAATTAGGCAAGTTTAGCAAGCTGAAATGAGCTCAACAATAGCTGAAAGTAGCTGAAAGGCAAAAAGAAGCATAAAATTCCTGAAGGAAGTGCAAAGAGCTGAAAAGAGCTAAAACCAATTGTGGCATTAGCTGAAAATTTACCATAAAAAGCTAAACAGTAGCTGAAATAGAAACAGCTTGAAGTAGCATAATTAGGAAATTAGCATAATTAAGCTGAAAGGAGAATAACACATTTAAATTAATTAGGCTGATATTAGCAGAAACATGATGAACTTGAATGTATCTAAAAACAGCTATTAGCTAAAAATGCTAACAAGGTAGCTGAAAAGGTAGAACAAGTTTAAATAAGCAGAAGAAAGCAGAAAGAACATGTTAGCCCATATAAGCTGAAAAAAGCAGAAATGAGCGCAAAACGGCTGGAAATTATTTTTTTAAAAGCTTGAATTAGCAACATCTGAAAAGTAGCTAAAAAGGCAAAAATAAATTACAAGAAGGAAGTGGAGAGAGCACATTTTTGCTGAATTAAGCTGAAAAAAGTTGAAATGAGTGCAAATAATGTGGAATTATTTGAAAAAGCTGAAGTTGGCATAAAAACAGCTAATAGTAGCTGAAATAGTAGAAAAAGCTGAAAATTGGAAAAATAAGTTGAAAGGAGCATAACAAGCTGAAATTAGTGGAAAGAAGTTAGAAGAAGCACAACATGATGTAGTTAACAAAAAGAACCTGTTAGCTGAAAGTAGCTGAGAAAAGTTTAAATTTGCAGGAGGAAGCTGAAAGAAGCCGAACGTAAACAAAATGTGAAAGGAGCAGTAAAAGGTTGTAAACAGATCTAAAGATATGAAGGATGTAAAATGAGCTCAATTCATTTTCTATGAGAGAAAAAGGGCAGAAAAGGCTAAATATTTCAAAAAGCTAAGGTTTCATCAATACCAAAAGTCATAGCTGGATTGTTCTGAAAGAGCTGAATGTTTTTATTTATGATTTATTGAAATAGATTGAAAACTGCAGGACGAGAATCAAAACGAAAAACGTGCGGAAGAAAATCCGATCACAATAGAGTGAATGCTCCATAAACATTCACACAGTAATGAATCGTGTTTGCGTTTCATTTCGTCTCAAACTGTGATTGGTCAAAAGCATTAGAGTTTTTTTTTGTCCATAAATTGAGAAATCAGAACATAAGCCGACAGAACTGTACCCTCATGCTGGTTATCTTGTTGTCGAAGCCGTGGTCGCCAAAAAAGCCGCACCGAGTCCTCAGTTTTTCTGGCATTTTCCTGAAATAAATAATTTCCCTGCAATGAAATTTAAGCAGAACTGACTGAAGAGAACTCATATTTAATCTTACAGAGAGTGCAAATAAAGATGTACTGTTTCATTCAAAACATCTCTCTGAATCTAGTTTGGGAAGGTATTTAAGAAAACGGTAAAGTGTAAAGCCTTCATTAGACTGAAAGGACTAGAACTGGATAAACTGGTTACTTGGCAATGTGCCACTTCCTCTCCATCAGCAGCTGGACATCCTCGATCCTGCGGTTTCTGGCGTAGTGAAGCCTTTTGGGCAAATGCTGCTTCAGGTATGGTTTGAAGTGCTGAGTTGGCATTTTGCACTGATACACAAGATAAAAAAGGTGAGTCTCACATGGTAAATGTGCAGTTTAGTTTGGTTTACATCTGATTTATACAGTAATTATGTTCTGGTACTTACTGTGAGGTTTGCAACTACAACTTTTGGATCATCTGCGAATAAACAAAATGAGGAACATGAAACTTGTTTTAAATTTAAAACTCGTCTTGCATACAGTTTCAAGCAGTCACTGGTGTTTTGCTTACAGGTGGGGGATTTGGTGTCGCGGGGACGTATTCTACCGATGGAGCCGGGGATGAGCATGATGTCGTCCAAGTTGAGGGGGTAGTTGCTGAGGAACTCCGTCCTCTCACAGTGGGCTTCCTCCATTCCTGTCAGAAGATACAGACACGTTGTTTTTACTGTTAAAATACCAGGACACCTAAAATAAACACGGGTTATTGAATCAAAACTGTCTCTTTAGTTAATGTTCAAACACGACTTTTCAAAGAGCTAAATATTTTGACGTATGAATTCTCCAAATAACACAAATATTAACGCGTTGTGTACCGTAGTGTAAAGTCAGCGTAAATGCTTGTCGCTGAATCTAATACTGCTGAATCATTTTGATGAAAGCTGCTGAAGAAGCTAAAAATCAGCTTGAAAACGTCAATTGCTGAAATAAAAATGCTGGTTCAATTTGAACAGTTGAAGATTTAACCAAGAATAGTGGAAAGTTTTTACACAAATAATGTCTTTAGGAGAAAAGAGTTTGAATTTGTATAGATTAGTTGAAAAGATGCTTTGCGGGTCATTTCAAAACATGGAAATAGCCTAATAATTAAAGTACAGTATTCCGTCGCTGCTGTGTGGTTCGTTTATCGCGGACTAGCTCCGTCGCGGTTTTTCAAAATAAGAGTGGACATGACACACAACTGGCTGATTGATGGATGAGATGCACGATCGGCATGGAATTTTTGTTTAAAATAAATTATTTTAAATTATGTAGCACCTGCTGCACATTTGTGCAGCCCAGAGCTGAAGAAAAAAGCTTCCTCCTGCAGCTTTGTGCAGTCCCTTTTTTATTATTTTTAATACAAAACAAATACAACAAAATCCTGCAATGGCAAACATGGCTCGAGACTTAAGGCAGGCGTAACAAAAAATAAATAAAGGCAAATAATACCATGAGATTATGTTTTGGGCAATTTACAATAGAAATTTGTGCAGAGTGTTTAAGTTTTATGGGCTTTTACATTGGTAAAATACTTTAAAATAGACAAATAAGAAGAAACATAAGTAGAAAAACTATATATATACGTTTTAGCATGGTAAATTTACAGCTATGGATGTGAAATTTGGTTAATATTAGTATTAAATTTACAACAAAAACTTTCTTACTTGGACTATTCAAACAGAAAAAAAAAAAAAAAACAGTTTTAGTGTCAAATGTTAGGTCAATTTCTAACTTTCTATTCACAAACAAGAAAACGTCTTTCCAGAACAACTGCATAAACTTCCTGCTGCAGAGAGCGGAGAAGTGGGCGTGGCCAAGAGCGCTTGCAGGTGGCAAAGAGCAGAGGAGGCAGGGAGCTGAAATCATGACACTGTGCTCTTTTAGAGCGTTTAGTTTAGAAACATTGTTTAGAATATTGTAAAAGTGTGGGAAGGGTTTAAAATGACAATATATATCAATATAAGTATTAAAATAAACTACTACTTGCTACTTGTACTACTATTCCTACGTTGCAGGTTTTCACTTATATCACGGGTATTCAGGGTACAAATCTCTCACGATAAATGAGGAACTACTGTAATCTGGTATTGCTAAAATGCTGAAAGGGATTAAAAAAACACTGATCAAAGGTATTTTTATTTTTTATTTGTCCATATTTAGAGCAAAGGCATACTGTTGTTCACACTTTCCACTCTTTGTATATTTTCTGTGAAGAACTGAGCATTGACGACCGCGTCTACGTAGTATTACTTAGTTTTGCCTTTATATTCTTACAGACCTGTGTCAGCAAGTCTGACCCAAATCACCCTCCTTGTGTGTCCTTTTAGGTGAAATAACATTTGGCAAGCTGGTCAATCTACATATTACATAAGAATGTTCATGTAGGAGTCCCAGTGTTTTCCCTCCTCAGCTTCCATACACCAGAGGGTGCCATCATAATCACACCTGAGGTCCATTGGGGTTAATGATCTTCTGCAGTATAAATATCGGCAGATGACTTCATCCCGACACTGTTGCATTGTCTGCCTTATGGAAATGTGCTCCTTTACTTTTTTGTGATTTGTAAAACTAACCTTTGTCTTGGTGCTCTAGTTCTGGCTCATGTGCTCCACCTGCACCCTGGATCTCCTGGTTTCCCACGCTAAAACCTCCTCGTGCTCTCTACAAGCTGCTCCTTGCCTTCCATCACTTGCCTCCTTGTACAACCGTCCTGGAACCATTTGGACCATTCACCCCTGCGACAAACTACTAATGAGCCTCAGCTGGACTTCAGCTTCTCCCTGAGATTCATTATATTCAGGTTATTCCGGTGTTCTCTGCTGAGTCATCTCATCGTTTCGTTCATGCACAAATTGTAAATAAAAACTGTTAACCTTTTCTGGTCTTGGAGTTCTTTCAGTCAGATGCTATCTGGGTGCTTGCTAAAAACCTTACAGTTCAAATACAATCTGGTTATGAGACTTTTTGAATGCATTTGAATCTGATGTTTTAATTTAAAGTATTAGAATCCAGTGGGTCCTGCAGGAGGTTTAGCAAAAAGAACTACAGTTGTAATGGTTAAAGAAATTACAATAATAAAAAATTGGCAGCAAAATGAATACTTTGGACAAATGTTTCGTTGGAAACATGTTTAGGACTTTGTGTAATAAAATAACTGAGTGGACAGTTCTCTGTGTGTGGTGGGACAGGAAACAATTGTAAATAAAGTTGGTCCTACTCAGGACTTTTATCTGGTTAGAACTAAAAGTTCTAGAGAGAGGTCAGAGTACCGTGGTCTCCTACAATGATGACGTTGACACAGCGATGCAGGTTCATCTGCTTCAGTCCGTTCATCAGCTGACCAATGATGTTGTCAATTTCCCTCAGAGGGTTGTCCAGCTAATGGCAAGAAACATTGAAAACACATTCAACTAGAGAAATTGCATTTCCTGTGAAAATGCACTGTGAATGCTTATTGCTGAAGAACTTGCTGAGAAACTGCAGAAATTAGCTAAAAATAAAAAATAAAAAAAAACAAGGTGAAATGTAGCTGAAATGGAAGAACAAGCCTAAATTAGCAAAATGAAGCAGAATGAGCAGATATTTGCTGAATTAGGTTTAAGTAAGCAGAAAAGAGCACAAAAATGAGGAAATAAGCAAAAAAAAAAAAAAAAAAGAAGCTGAAATTAACAACAACAAAATGGCTGAAAATTAATTGGCAGGCACAAAGAAGCTTAAACTACCAGAAGGAAGTGCAAAGAGCTGGCATGAAATCAAAATCTGAAATTACTTGAAAAATCTAAAATTAGCATAAAACAGCTAAATAGTAGCTGAAATATCTGAAACTGGTAGAAATAAGCTGAAAGAAGCATAGCAAGCTAAAATTAGCAGAAGTTAATTAGGCTGATAAAAAAGTCCACATAAACTTGAATTTATCTAAAAACAGCTGAAATTATTTAAAAAAAGCTAAAAAAAAAAAAAGGTAGCTGAAAATGTAAAACTAGCTTAAATTAGCAGAAGAAAGCAGAAAGAACATACTTTTCCAATTAAGCTGAAAGAAGCACAAATGAGCACAAAAAAAGTGTAAATCATCTGAAAAAGCAGAAATTAGCAAAAACAGCTGAAAAGTAGCTAAAAATGCAGAAAGAAGCCGAAAATACAAGTAGGATGAGGAGAGAACACATTTTTGCTGAATTAATCTAAAAAAAAAGTTGAAATGAGTGCAAAAATGTGGAATTAGATACAAATGCTAAAATTATCATAAAACAGCTAAACAGTAGCTGAAATGCCAGAAAAATCTGTAACTTGTAGAAATAAGCTGAAAGGAGCACAACAAGCTTAAATTACCAGAAATTAAGTTAGAAAAAGCACAAAAAGATTGTAGTTAGCTGAAATAATCTGAAAGGAGCACAAAACAGCTGAAAAATGTAGCTGAAATGAGCTGAAAGTAGCTGAAAAATGTTTAAATTTGCACAAAGAAGTTGAACAAAGCTGAACCAGAACAAAATGTGAAAGCAGCAGTAAAAGGTTGTAAACAGATCTAATTAGCTCAATTCATTTTCTATGAGGGGGAAAAAATGGCAGAAAAGGCTAAAAGATTTCACAAAGCTAAATTTGCATCACACCAAAAGTCACAGGACTGTCTGAAAGAGCTGAATGTTTTGATTTATGATTTGTTGACATGGCTGAAAACTGCAGGACGAGAACTGCGCCGAAAAATGTACGGAAGAAAAATGGATCACAATAGTGTGAAAGCTTCATAAACATTCACATTATTAACTTTCTGGTTCATTAAATGATTACGTTATGATGTGTTCAGCAGCTTTACTGACTGCTCGCAGCTCTCACACACACCTCACTGCTGAGGGGTCCGAGGCGATGCCCGAAGGTGTCCGGCTGCTCCGAGTGGACTGCATAAACATATGGTCTGTAGAGTGATGAAAAAGACAATTATTAAATGTGTTTCTACACAGAAATGTATCCTTATGCTCATTTATTTTAAGAACAATTGATCCAGTAAAAACATAAAGAACTGTTGATCGTGTTAAGATCCCTCGTTAACTTATCTTGAGCTTAATACTTCAAAATCCATTAAATCCATTTCTCCTGGCACAAGAAACTATAACAACTGATAATTGTGATGCTTTTATTGGTTCATAATTGACTTAACATTAAATATAGTTTCATCTGATCATAAAAATTGACTTGTGTGGTTTATACCAACTTACAGAATTTTGTTTTTTCATTATTTGTAATCATAATCATCAAAATGACAAGAAATAAAAGATTGACGTATATGTAATATATGTTTCACTTTCTGAAATCACTGACAAAAACAATGAACTTTTTCACAATATTCTAATTTTTTGAGACCTTTATATGAAAAAGGAACTTTTCTTTAGAGAATCCTAAATGCTAATTTAGTACAAAGTTTAAACACAATTCATTAAAAACAACATCTTATGTGGTAAAGTCATGCAAATCCTGTAAGAGACACTTGAACATTGTTCAGCTTTTCACGTCCTTGAACACGAGGGATGTTCGAGTGTTGATGACGAAGCAAACATGACTGCTAAAGATACGAAGAAGCACTCCAAAAACACAGACACAAAGGTTGACAGCTATGTTCAAATACCTTCAAACATTTGTTACATAGATATTTTTTATAGCTTTCAAAGTTAAAAAATAAACCGGTCAATATTCATAAAAACGTACAATACCTCAATAACTAAAACCTCTTTACTCTGCTCACCACTATACAACACCTTGACCTGAAACTTCTACTAACAAAATGGGTTGATACCTGTAATAGTATTTTTCTGCATGAAGACAGAAAACATTGAAATATTTGAAGAACAAGAAAGAAAAACCTCTCATCGTCAGGCAGATGTAACCAACGCAGGATGGTCAAAATTCTCCTTTCAATGGGGATCACCCTGAAGGGAGAAAAACAAAAAAAAAAGCTTCAATGATCCAAATATGTCGCTGCAGATTAAACTCATTCTGTGTGTTTTTGTACTGTGTAAAGTCTTAGAATTTGAGTAAATATGTGAAGGTGTGTCCATAAAGACATTTCAATCTAAGACAAAAAAACATTCATAAAGTTGATTGTACAAACAAAATTCCCGTCTTTATGTGTTTTAGCTGACAGTTTTTAAAACTTACATTTCTTCCTGGAAATTTTAAGTATACACATATATATATAT
>NC_056516.1:35274268-35276678 GCF_014905685.2 Nematolebias whitei
ACACACATACACACATACATACATACATACATACATACATACATACATACATACATACATACATACATACATACATACATACATACATACATACATACATACCTACCTACCTTAATATTTACCTGCTTTTTCCTTTTCAGGGCAGGTACATCACTGGTGCTCATGTCCAGCCATCACTGTGCGAGAGGCAGGGGACACAGGTCTCCAGTCCATCACAGGGACACAGAAACAAACGAGACAAACCAACATTCACTCGCTCACTCACACCTAGAGATAATTTAGAGTTACCAATCAGTCTAACATGCATGTTTTTGGTCTGTGAGAGGAAACCGGAGAGAAACTGGAGAAACCCACAGAGAACATTCATTCATTCATTCAGCATGTATTTAAACAGATAAGCCACATTGAGCTTGGAAGACTCATTTACAAGTGAGACCTGTTTGGACAGACAATAAAAGTGGTGAAAAATAACACATTGTTTGGAGACAAAAAAAAAAAAAAATCCTAATACACTTTTAACCTCTGTTTGAAGGTCAACAGTGTGATAATAAATAAAAAAAATCTTGCACATGAGCACATAATGGTATGGTATGGTATAAAGTTTATTCATTTTAAAAAGGTACAAAATAATTCCATAGCAACATAAAGAAAGATACAAAAGATTTAAAATGAAAGGCAGCAGAAAGAAGAAAAAAAATTATTATATCTGCCCCTTTTTTCAAACAATTATTTCAATCATAATAATTTTCAAGTAACGTGATAATGACACCAACATTACGTGTGGGGGGGGGGGGGGGGCGCAAGGGCGGTAAGCAGCCAGAGACAACATAAAGAGGCACAACAGAGTTCAGATAAAATCCCTCAGTTCAAATAGTTCCCTCTGGAGAGATCCGTGCACACTCGGGGGTTGCCGAGGACGTTCAGAGGCGACTCCAGAGTCCTGAAATGATGACAGAATGTTTACTCAGCTGGTCACCTCTGAAAAGTCCATGGAAATTTCTCAGTAGGACGGGAGGGAGGGGGTAGAGCATCAGGTTTACAAAACTTCCAGGCGGGTTGCGATAAGATGGCCTGTCAAGGCCAGTCAGGGAGCCGAATTCAGATAAACACGATAGTTTTGGGGACAGGCAGAACTTTAACGACCTCTTCCTTGAGTCTGTGTCGGTCCACTCGCTTCCGAAACGTCCAAATTAAATGACCATACCAATGGAACGTGCCTGAGAATAATCCCCGAGATCTGATCCATTCTGCCAAGAGTCTGGGTGCTCGAGGCACGAACCAAGCCATCATATAAGGCAAGCAGCCTGACCAGGTCCAGATTTATTGCCGATGACTTCCTTGTTTGTTGATAGACTAGGAACCAGCCGAAACCAAAAAGCAGGAACCAGATATCATAAATCCAATTATAAATGCGTCCTTAAAATCCACATTTGACAGCAGAGATAGACACGTCATCAAGTCTTCAAAGTAGATGAGATATCGAGCTGCGTGCGTGCCAACAGGGCAAAGCGGCTCTCCTAAAGCCTGTCTTCTCTTCAAAGAAATATAAATTGTGTTGAGGGACCAACTGACCAAATCCAAGTCCATAGTTATGATTTGGAAGATTTGTAGAAGAGAGGCTCTAAAGCAGTTACACAGACAGGACAGAGCAAAAGCAAAGCGGAGAGGGAGAGGAGGAGGCGTCCGCCCTTGAGAAGAGCAAGTGTTGAATGTGACATGCAAACTCCATCCAGAAAGGCCTCAGGCCGGGATTCGTTCTGGCGATCTTCTCACTGAGAGGCAGCAGCTCTACCAACTGTGCCACCACGAAAACACACACAACACAGAAAACATAACAAAAAATTAAAACCTCACATAATTTATTTCCATCCTTACATTTAATCTTTTAATTTTTATTGTTTACAAACATTTTGTTGACTTGCTGCTTTTTGGAAATGATTCTAAGTGCAGCAGTTTATCTGCTGTTTGCTCACCTGGATTCAGGTGTTTCTGAGTCACAACCATTTGAGGAAATTCTTGTTGCTCATGTATAAACATTTATGGTACGTCTGTTTCATTCATGACATGTTTATGATGTTAAATTAGCACTTTCTGGGTTTAATAACCTGGGAATGTAGGAGCAGCTCTGCAAGAGACTTTGTTTTGAACGTTTCCTGCAGCTGCACTCAACCTGCCACAGATATGTGCTGCAGGCCAAACAGATTATTAGTCTTACATTGTAAAAGTTACATTTTTGAGCATTGTACCATATTTTAAAGCTATTTAAAAAACTTACATATCCAAACTCATATGTAGAGCATATGCAAATTAAATAAAAATGCTTACGACTCATATTTATAATTTGATTTGAGCAATATTCAGTGTAGCAGTAAAAAACACACACACACACACACACACACACACACACACA
>NC_056516.1:35276778-35278899 GCF_014905685.2 Nematolebias whitei
TATATATATCTATATATATATATATATATACACACACACACGTCATTTACATGCCGGAATATTATAAGAAATAAAAGTTTAGAACTGATTTTATTTGTTAACATTTTATTTACAGCAATAGTCAAGGCAGCAAAACCAAGTATTACATGCATTGCTTGTGTATAAACATGAATAACTAAAACACATTTCTATGTTCTGTCACACTTAAGGTCTCACCTTAACTTCAGTCACATACATTGAAATAAATTATCATCTATACATTGAGCAGCTACACAAAAGTACACATTTGAACTGAACAAAAATTGTTCTACATCTGTCTGTACTAGAAGGATTCAAGAGAGGTAGTTACAGTTTTTGACCCTAAGAAGGTTAATACTAGTAATCATTTTAGGATATTTTGCTTTAAGTGGGATCTTTCCAGGATTTCAGACCACGAGATGCCTCAAGTACTAAAAAACAAGTTTTTGAAGCATCTTCTATCCCATGTATTTATATATATCTTGAATTCATTCATTCATGATTTTTTTTTTCTTTGAGCATTCAAACATTTTTTAAATCTTTAATATCCCAAAAACAAGACCTTAAATATTTACAAAAACACAGATCATATGCAGAAGTGTGATGTCAACCCAGATTTGTGCAGAAGGCTGTCTCCGGACTGGAGTGGGGGGGGGGGGGGATTTGCATGAATAACTGGCAGTAAGCAGCAACTATTTGGAACAATAGATATCATTATATAGACATTTGTTTCAGGTATAAAAGTGTGTTTTTAAAAATACTGTGAACCGTTTAGTTTTAATAATGAAAAAAAAGGGGGACATTCATTTGAATGTCACCATGTGTGTTCTAGGCTAGCCTCTTCCAGAGAGCAGTCTAAAATATCTTACACTTGTCATTTTGAGCCCAATTGCACTGATAGAGACAATTGCGGAAATTGCTCCAAATGCACTTGGAATTGAGAAATATTTGGATGGATGAAGAGGAAAGAATGGACAAAAATGCTGGCATTTGTGCAGCAGCTGCTAATGCTAATTCAAATCAGAAGGGTTACATTTCCTGTCAGAGGGTGTTCACGATAAACACTGGGATAAAACGTATTCTCATACAGATTAAACAAATGTCTTGGTATATATTAGTATGCATTTAAATAATATAATACATAGACATTTTGTCAATATTGGCTGGACGGAGCTAGTACTGAAAAAAACAGGTACTGTCAGGTCATGATATCCACATTTCAGACTTTAAAAAAATGTTGCACTTGTACACAGCTTATGGCTTTGTTGCAATGGTCAATTTTAATTAGCAGTGTGTTGCAGTTACATCTTATTGATGCAATCATCAGCACTAAAACAACTGGTAAGTCAAATGAAGATACAGAACATCCAGGTATGAATTATGTTACGGGGAAAAAAAAAATTAACTAGTATATGACTTTAAATAAAAGCTGAGACATCATCAAAACCATCAATTCTAAATTGCCCACTTATGAAAATGCTCTAACAAGAACCACAACAGCAGTTTAAAAAAAATACAACGTTGTTCCTGTGATCTGAAGGAGCCACTCTTTCAGTTTGGGTGTCCCAGCATCAAGTGCGCCATTGACCACTGGGTCAAGGACACTGACCCTCCACAACTTGGTACTGCTCGTGCTCCTTCTTCCTGATGTTACTGTCACTTGGGATTGCTACATTTATCACCACTGCCATTGTCTCTTGCTTGTCGACCACCACAATGTCCGGTTGGCTAACCATCACCTGTTTGTCGGTCTGGACCTGGAAGTCCCACAGTATCTTAGCCCTTCCATTCTTCACCACCCTCAGTGACATCTCCCACTTTGCCTATGGGACCTCCAGTCCATAATCGACACAGATGTTTTTGTATATTATTCCAGCCACTTGGTTATGGCACTCCATGTATGCTTGGATCTTACACCCTGCTGTTACGTGTTGGACTGTCTTTGGGGCATCTGTACACAGCCTGCATCTTGGGTCTCATCTGGGGGAAGGTTGTCTGGTATGGTAGACCCCAGCCTCTATTGTGCTTATCCTTCAGTCCAACCCTCTCTAGACACTGGTAGGATCTGTTGACATTTGCCACTTCTTCAATTTGCTACATGCC
>NC_056516.1:35278909-35280451 GCF_014905685.2 Nematolebias whitei
TGTAATAATGTTTCCATCTAATCTTTTTACAAGAGTACATTTACATGTAACTGTTTAATGCCCCTAATTTAAACGGGATTATCACTTGACCTAGATGTACATAAACTTTCCTCTGAATCTGTTCTGTTTTTTAACAATAAAAAAAGTGCCAACAGCTGAGGTGACCATGACTCTAAATAAAAGCCACATTTTTGAAACAATACAAACACACGCAAGATATGAAAAAATTTTGGAAAAATAAAGATTGAAACAAAATGTACCTTTCAATCCTAGGCTGAAAATAAATCATTTTCCACCAAATTGTCAAGATAACAACTCTCTGTCAGAGATGTGTCGGTTTGGTTTAGTTTCTTCTGCAGTTTCTCACCGATGCTGCTCGCTCCAACTTTAATCACGATGTCTGGAAGCTGCTTGATCTGCGCGGCTGTGGCGGAGGAAACCCAACTGCTGATCTGTGAATGGAGCTCCGAGAGGTTGAGCTCCAACGCTTTTCCCGGCTTCTTGCCGTCTTCAGATGAAAGCTTGAGCACAATTCGACGCAGGCGTTTGATGCTCATTTTGTGGTGAATGAAGAAAGCCTGGATGATTTCTTTGTGATATTCAGCATTGTCTACAAAACATGGATATTATAAAAAAAAAAGTCAGTGCACAGGAAAGGTAAAACAAAAACACTGACAACAAATTCAGAGTACCGTTTGCTTAGCATGGAGATATTTGTTACGTCGACATAAAAAAGCCAAGAGGCAGAAATACAGACCATTTTATAGAGCCTTGACTAAGAAGTAATTGTACTCTAAATGTCATTAGCCAAACAGTGTTCCACATAGATGGCAAAAACTAAAATCGTTGAATTTTAGAGCGAAGCTTTCCAGTACGGTGGCCCTAAGGTGCAAATGAACAACATTTGAAAAAACAAAATTACATTTGAAAAAAACAGAATTACATTTAGAAAAAAAAAAAGGAATTACATTAAGCCAAAGTGGAAGTGGCCTGAAAAACATTAGAAAAAAACTGAATTACATTTGAAAGACGGAATGACATTAGAAAAAAACATGAAATGACATTTGAAAAAACGGAATGACGTTTGAAAAAAACTAAATTACATTAAGCCAAACAGGAAGGTTTTTTTTTTTTTTACTTTATTAACAGCATAAAACTAGAAAAAAACTTCCTT
This sequence comes from Nematolebias whitei, assembly GCF_014905685.2. Lineage (NCBI taxonomy): Eukaryota > Metazoa > Chordata > Actinopteri > Cyprinodontiformes > Rivulidae > Nematolebias > Nematolebias whitei. The sequence goes on from NC_056516.1 coordinate 35,280,084, forward strand.
TTGGCTTAATATAATTCCATTTTTTCAAATGTAATTCCGTTTTGTCTAATGTGATTCCATTTTTTCAAATGTAATTCTGTTTTTTCTAATGTGATTCTGTTTTTTCTAATGTGATTCTGTTTTTTCTAATGTAATTCTTTTTAAAAATTTTTTTTATTTGTTTTGTGATTCCAACCACTTCTGCTTTGGCTCAATACAATTCCATTTTTTCAAATGTAATTCTTTTTTTTCTAATGTGATTCTGTTTTTTCTAATGTAATTCTTTTTTTTATTATTATTTTTTTTTATGTGATTCCAACCACTTCTGCTTTGGCTCAATATAATTCCATTTTTTTTTCCAAATGTAATTCTGTTTTTTCAATTGCTGT
>NC_056516.1:35280551-35283330 GCF_014905685.2 Nematolebias whitei
TATATATATATATATACATATACACAGTAGTCCCTCGCCACTTCGCGGTTTGACTTACGTGGACTCGCTCTTTCTCAGTTTTTCAATTGTCAGCTTTAATATTACTCACGTGATTGGGACGGTGTGAGATAAAAAGTTACCAAAACAAAAAACAACTTCGGACCGGCACCTCCATTTTGTAGTTTTCTTTCAATAAGCCCGCACTGTAACACCAGTCAAAGAACTACACTACCCAAAAGCCAGCAGTGCTTCTGGTCGCTGCTTTCTGCCAAAATGGAGGGAAAGTTTTGATCCGATCCAAACCTGACTAAAAAGTTTGGTCCTTATTCACAGTGACTTTGGCGCTCAGTGGATGCAGAGAGCCAATCAGAACCGGACCAGAACTACTTCCAGCCTCAATCTGAGTGCCGCCTGCTGGCCCAGAGAGCCTGGGGAGGAGTTGTTTGGAGGGTCGGTGTTTTCTCCGGAGCTAACCGGGACATTTTTCATCAGATTTCTCTGGATTATTTGGACTCGATCTGGACCATTGTGTGGTTTTGTGCTGGCTCTCCAAAGGTCCGGCTCTCTCCAAAAGCATCTGGTGCTCAACAGCTGCAGAGAGCCGATCAGAACCCGACCAGAACCGGATCAAGGCTGGTGGGTACCCATATAAAATGTTGCAGTAGCTACTGTGCAGTACATACGTATGTTGTTAAAATCAGTAGATTTAAGAGTTTAGAACATTGCAAGAGTGTGGGAAGAGTTTATAAAGACTAAAATTTCATATACACACTAAAATAATTATAGCATTCCTACTTTGTGGCTTTTCATCTACCGCGAGGGTGTGAGGAATGTAACCCCCACGATAACCGAGGGACTACTGTATATGTCGTCACATTGTTTTGCAGCTGCACAGAAACACAATGGTTTCCCCTTGATATGATTGACTTTAATGTGCCAAGCGCCTTGTTCTTTGTTCAGAAAACCTTTTTATGTGACTCTCACCTTTGAGCTCTTCACAGTCTGCACACACACTGTCATGCCAGGTGGAGCCGTTCAACACCAGCTGCAGCCCCGCATCACTACAACTCCTGTGCTGCTTACAGACGTCGTGCGCAGACGAAATGTCCGAGAAGGTGTTTTCTGGGCAAATGTGGCACACTGTGTCGTTCTCAGGCGAACCTGCAGGCAAATTATAAAGGATGACTTGGTTAACAACAGATTGAGCCTCATACGATGGGGGAGCGGTGGCACCGAGGCCAGAGCAGGCGACCCTGTGCAGCTCGAATCCCTCCTGGACTGACAACATCAACACGTGGGTGCAAAAGGCGAAGCACCCTCACCTGTCTCCACCTTCATTTCCCCCACTTTGGATTCCTGAGCAAAGCAGCTCCCCCAGGAGCTGTATTTGGAAGCAAAATAGTCTGTGGGTGCATCAGGAAGGTGTAAAAATAATTGCCAAGTCTTCATGTGAGCTAGTTGCCGTGGCGACCGGCTGACGAAAGGAGCACCGAAAGAAGATTAAGATCAAACATCTGTTTAATTTATTCTAGCTTTGAGCTGCGTATCATCTGACATCGTTGTAGTCGCAGCACACCAGAGGAAAACAAGATCTTTTTGACAGGAGATGCTTCAGTTATTACTCGACAGCCTTTGAATCAGGATGTTTGCATCAAACAGCAGGTCGATGCCACAAAGACACGTGATGCCATCCATGGTTATGTTTTTGATTGGGATCAGTAACGATATTTTGCACCTTCACAAGTCAAAAAACGGTGATATATCAGTATTTTCTGGCTGTCTCCATAGAAACAATATTTGTTCAGTCAGTGGAGACAAACTGTAAACATGAAGCTTTGAGGTAAAAAAAAAAAAAAAGAAGCCAGAGCTGAAGGGAAACGGCTGGAAATAACTTGGAAGGGCACACGGAAAATCTTGTCTTTGCATCTGTTTGTTTGTTTGTTTGTTTGTTTGTGTGCCCCCACAGAAAAAATCATGATCATTAACGTCACCATATGTCTAATTTAGTCTTAGATTCCATAAACAGAATGCAAATATCCCTCTATGTATCAATATTTTTCAAAAAAGATCTCGCATGAGCGCTCAGAGCGCATGACTCTCATCTACCACCACACCAAACTCTACTTCAGTAACTTTAAAAGTAACCGACCTTATGATAATTGTGTGTTTGTTAAAGTTAGCTGTGTTGGTCATCCCAACCCTGACATGACAGAAAATCAAAATGTCCATACTTTGAAGCATTACTTTTACTGTTTACTTGCTTGAAATTATGTTTTGTTCTTAATTTTTAAGCAGAACAATTAATTAATTAATCAATCAATTAAGCTTTATTTATAGAGCCCTTTCCAGCAGCCAAAAGGTGCACAAGGTGTTGCACAATACAGAAGTTAAAAACCAACAATTAAGAATAAAAAAAAACAGACAGTTAAAAATTTTAAACAATTAAAACATAGTAATTTAGCCAAATAACAATGTTTTCTTGAAACCTGACAAGTTTTAAGCCAATTAGCACAGAAAAACAGAGGAATGCTCTGAATTTAACTGTAATTACTAAAATAAAACACATGACGTCACATTTCCCCTGCGATTTGGACAAATGGAAAAAAAACAAAAAAACATTTGTGATTTTGTTGTGATGAGGTCACGTGTTCAGCACTTTCACTGTGAGGTTCCTACCTGGTGTCAGCACCCCGTGTCCGGACGGGCACGCGCTGTGCTGGAAGCACATGTCGTGCTCGTGGTTGTAATAGTAGCCCTGCTTGCACTCGCACTGACAGTT
>NC_056516.1:35283430-35297005 GCF_014905685.2 Nematolebias whitei
TCTATCTATCTATCTATCTATCTATCTATCTATCTATCTATCTATCTATCTATCTATCTATCTATCTATCTATCTATCTATCTATCTATCTATCTATCTATCTATCTATCTATCTATCTATCTATCTATCTATCTATCTATCTATCTATCTATCTATCTATCTATCTATCTATCTATCTATCTATCTATCTATCTATCTATCTATCTATCTATCTATCTATCTATCTATCTATCTATCTATCTATCTATCTATCTATCTATCTATCTATCTATCTATCTATCTATCTATCTATCTATCTATCTATCTATCTATCTATCTATCTATCTATCTATCTATATATATATATATATATATATATACTAAAACAAACAACTACTTACTACTTGTAATACTATTCCTACTTTGCGGTTTTTCACCTATGGTGGGGCTTCAGGGTACGGAACGGATCCGCCGTGATAAACCAGGGACTACTGTATAGTGATCCTATTTCTCTTTAGATCATTTTTTTTTTTTATGCATTCTAACTTGTTTTGTGTACTTTTTGCTGTTTTAACCATTCCTATATTAAAACATTCAGCTCATCCATTAGATAGATGCAATGAGTTTTGGTCTTTGTGTTTTTAAATTTTTCTAATATGTTCCTTTATTTATTTAAACAAATCTGTTACAAACCCATTAGAACCACTTCAGTTTCATCTTAAGCCATTTAATCCCATTTTTGTTTTCTTATGCCACTGTTAGCTTTAGCCTTTTGCTATTTTAGCTTTTCTATTAAAATGTTACTTTAGTTGGTGTTTCCTGTAGTTGTCTTGTTTGCCTTTTAGCTTTTAGCGGCTATTTTTAGCTAGAGCTTTGCTGATATTACCTTAGCTACCTTTTTATTATTTTAGCTTTTGCTAGCTTTTCTTATTTTAATTTTTGAGCTAGTGTTTAGCTATGTTTAGCTAACATTTAGCTACTGTTAAACTTTTAGTTAGCATTTTGTTGTTTTTATTGAGCACTTTACTTGTTTTCATCAAAACTCTACTACTTTTAGCTCACTTTATTTAGCTGCATTTGAATTTTGTTCGACTTCTGTGCTGATAATGAACCTGTTTAAATGTTGCTGACTGTTAGAAACCAGGTGCACTGAAACTCAAGCTGCCCACATCCTTCCTGCCAGGATCAGATCTGGCCTCAGGTCACGGGTCCACAGTGGCCAATCAATTGTTCTGCTGCTTATAGATTGTAATCTGTGCTCCGTGGGGGTGGGAGGGCGCATGTAAAGGAAGTCTTTGTGCTTTCACTTCCATCTTTTGGACAAATGCGCTGCTTCCCAGGCCTCAGCTGCTTTCTTTAAAAAGCTTTAAACTGTTTTCGTCTGTGCATGAAAATCTGTGTGCGTTTGGTTTTTGGCATGCAGCCATGCCTCTGGACACATGCATGCCCATGCATATGTGACTGTTTATGCATGTGTGTGGTCTTTGTAAGATGAGATCGTTTTCTCCCCCTGTGGTGATGGATGTACAGATCACTTTCAAAGCCCAGAGATTTGTTCCCCTTGTGAACAAAATGTTTCCAGCAGAGAGCAGGCTGTCAGCGAGAGCGGACTCTTTCTTAAATCTCTGATGTTTTTAAAGAAGTGCTCCAATTTGAAGACTAATGTCACTTTTCTGGGATATTCCCCCCAAAATCAAGAAGAAGCTAAATGTTTTATGAAGGCTGATTATCTAGCAGGAAACTCTGGTGGGGGTGTTTGAAGCCGCAGAGGGAGAGCAGAGACACAAATGTGGATATTTTTATTTCCACGAGGAGAAAAGAAATATGTCATAATCTCTCCTAGAATTATAAAATGTTTTCATGAGTTTTGCTCACCATCAGCTGCAGGCATGCTTCATGCTTTTGAGAAACAAACAAACACAAAAAAGGTTTTGACAATGTATGAATTATCCATTTATTTGAAAACTTAAAACGCAACAAGATGGAGTCTTAGATGATTCCCAGAAATTAATCTTAAATGTAATTGCTAATTGCATGGTTTGGTGAAAATTGATGGAAAACAAACAAATTTGCTAATAATTAGAAGAAAAATACTAAAACAGTTACTGGGACTCCCATGATAGCTGCCTTATTGACAATATTTAAATTTAACCTCAACTGTCCGTTATTTGTGGATCAAATATGGAAATATTGTTGCTCAAGTCATTGAATTTGATACTCTTTAAATTTAAAATGTTTATAAATATTTCAAAAGGCTTATGTTTTATTAAAAAAACTGATAACATCAGCTAACGCTAATAATCTCTGTTGTCATTTTTGTCATAAAATTTTGCACAAATCATATTTTTGCTGAAGAGAATCATGAAACTGCAACAATTAACAGATTTAAAATGTTAAATCAGAAAGTTTGATTGGAAAACACTGAATGAGCCATTTAGATGTTGGAATCTAAGCACTATATAAATAAACTGAATTCAGTTGGATTGTACAAATATTGCGCACTGATCAGATTTAACTGCTATATGAAATATTTTTATGCAAATCCTGTGAGATTGTTGAAGTTGCTCATGTTCATACAGCAGATGCTCAAAGTATGTTTTTATTCAAGAGGAAGTTTTAGAAACTTTAGACCCAAACTTTTCATCAAATAAAACCATCATTCTGTTAATTTTCAGTCTGTCCATAGAAAATCATCATTAAAAACACTCACATGAGTTATAAAAATAAATTAGCTATAGATGTCTTTAGGTTGAAAAGTTTAAGAAAATAAAAAATAAAAGCAATGATGTCTTTTTGAGAGCAGATATGTTTAACTCACTCTAATCCCAGACCTCCAGCAATCGACCTTTTCACCCCAGTGCTGACATTTGATCCCATGTTTGTCTCTAAGATTTCAGAGGATGAAGCAAAATGCACGTCCTAAAGGTGCAGCTCAGAGCTGAGGAGGCCTTTCAGATGAGAGGTGAACCATCTGCAGGGAACATCGAAGGACAGCAAGTTTTCTACTCAGACGTCTCTGAGGACCATGACCTGGATGACTGAGACACAAACTCAACGTGTGAAGCCATCTACACTTTCTAAAGTGAACTTGTGTCGTATCAAAGCTACAGGTACCTGTTAAACCAAAATCCAGACCTCTGGTATTATATGTTGTGGGATACAGCAGACAGCTGGAGTTCTGCGGGAAGTTTGAACTTGGTCAGTGTTGCCAGATAGAGTTGAAGTTTTCCAGCCCAAGAATCTGTTAAAAACTGCCACATCACCCAAAAACACGCCCAATCTAGGGGTTGAACGACAAGCTAATTTTTAAACTTGACATTAACATAATAAAACTCAAGCAGAACTTGAGTACTTGATGACATCATAAGATCTAAAGATGCAAAAATAAATAAATAAATAAAACCGCAAAAAAACGTCATTATTTACAAAAAACGACAAACAAAACATTGGGAGCGTATATTATGCTCCTACCATTTATCATACTGCAAATAAGTCACAGGAAAAACCAAACTGTTAGTTTTTATTATTAAGCTGCAAAAGTGAAAGAAACATGCAGCACGTCAAAAACAAAATTAAAAACAGTGGAGTGGTCGACCACCCCGCACCACCACAATGGTGCACATTAGGTTTAGTTTTAGAGATTAATATGTTTATAGGTTTTTTATAGGTTTAGAGATTAATATTTTTTGCTTTATATTTGTGAAACAAGGTCAGAGGAAGCTGGTTCTGGTTCGGTCGATTGAACCCGGTGCTACACCATATTCTGTGACCTGCAACAGTGCATGCAACACCGCCCCCTACAGTCATGATATATGGTGGTCACAGAATATGGTGTAACACCGGTTCGCAACGAGCTCCAAACAGTCAAGAAATTGATTCATTTTCTGTTTCCTTACGGTAGTTGAACCGGAAGATTAATCTTTAGTGAAATATTTCCATATTATTGATGCATTTCTACCTGTTTGCCAAGACTGGACCTGCTCCGCTACATTCGTCTGCTTGGAGGAATCCATTTTGTAACCCGCGCCCGGTGCGGATCACATGACACAATGACGTAAGTGCGATGTAATGACGTCACCACGAATACTCGATGTGAAATAAAAAAACTCGATAGATGTCCTAGGAATCCATGTGTAGATTACTCGAGTAGTCTGTTAAAGCCCTAGCCCAATCAATATATTGTTACAGTATATTTAAGCACATCAGTACAAGCCAAGGTAATTTAACAATATGTGGCAAAATGCAACATTCCAACAAATTTCTTCCCAGAGTTCACAGCAAAATCAGAATGAAAACTGTCCAGTCTAGCATGTATCAATGTGAGGAGCGTGTATCGAGGCGTGTATTGATGACACATGCAGTGACGTCTGAGGCCTCGCTAGCGGGCCATACCGCGTGACCGATTCAGGAACTGGCTGGTTTGCATGTGCGAGATTCGAAATATAAGTGGCAGACAGAAATATCAATCACCATCATTGTAAAGACTGATTAAGATCATTTGCAGATCAAATTTAGACTATTTGAGGTCTTCACAAACATGATTTATTTTTTCTTTTATTCATCTTAAAGCTTCGCAAACCAGTTATTTTATTATAATCCATCTACCTGTTTTACATTTATAGTTTACTTAATGGCGCTGTAGAGCAAATGAAGCACTACGGAGCGACGGATCATAAGTCGAGCTATTTAATGGAAAGCCTCAGTGCTTCATGAAGCTTCACCCCACCATCACTAAAGGTAGTTTTAAAAAATGTGCATACAAATAAAAGTTTATTCTTTAAGACTGTTTTGCAAAGTCTTAACACATTTCAATGTGTTTTATAAAAGCATTCTGCTTTTGACAAAATTTCATTAAATAAAAAAAAAACTGCGCTAACTTTTCTTTTTTCAATTACCAGCTAAAGTTATTTTTCTTTAGTTTTATTTCAACAAGGAGAAAAACTAAAAAGCACTACTGTATTAGTCACTGGTGGTGACAAGGATTGTGTTTTTGGATTCGAGCAAGCCACTGAACAGGAATGGTTTAAAAGTTTTATTTAGAGAAAGTTGCTGGTGGAGGTCAGAGTCCTGGAGCGAGCCCAATCTTATGCAGGTAAGAGGAGCACCACCTGAAGTAGCTGGGCAGGATGACGTCCCCATCACTGGCAGGACTACAGCAGAGGAGCAGGATAGAGAGAGACGTGGCCAGAGTAATATCCAGAGGCGAGAGTCAGGCGAGGAGTAGAGGGTCATTAACAAGGTGTCATAGGTCCAATAACAAACCTAAGAGGGAGATCCATGAGGCGTAGTCATAGGTCCAGAGAGGCAGGTTGGTACCATGGTCAGAAGAGCGATACAGTAACAGGCAAGGAGCATGCAGGCCGGTAATTCAAAGGACAGGCGCGGGGTCAAGACAAGATGATCACAGAGAGCTGTGACTTGAACACTGGACGTCTACTTCCGTTACAGGTTTGATAATCTGGCAGAGAGTAAGGGTGGCAAGCGCTCTTAAATAGAGCGGAGCACAGGTGTGTGGCATGAGCTTGATTAGGAAGAGGTGCAGAGTAGGTGTGGATGGAAGGCGATGCTTGAGATCAGAGCATGACAGGACAGAAAACATGGCAGGTAGAAAATAAAAACAATGTCTTGAGCATTTTTGGCGCAATACAGTTCCCAGGATTTTCACAATTTTAATTGATTGTACAGTCACAAGTGAAAAAAATTTTTTTTTTCCGAGAATGTCATGAAAAGTCAAAACTGTAATTTAGAAGCAGAAAACAAAAAAAAAGAACATCGACATCTTATACATGTATTACATTTCACTAAACCCCCTGAGCAGCGGGTCTACCAGACAATCAGCAGCTTATGTTGTTCTGTGTGAAGAAATCCTTGAACACAGCAGTTCTCTCTGATTTGTCATTCTGCAACCTTGAGCTCAGATTCTGTCAGCTCGTCGTGAGCTGCAACATTTATCAAGAAATGACCCTTAAAGAGTGAGCAATAAAGTAACTTTAAAAATCATTTTCCACAACCACGTTAACTTTAAAAAGTCACCAAAGTGGCAACCAGAGTGTGAAGTTTCACACATCCAATATGTTTGTCATGACTTTCTCAGTGCAGCTGATCAGTTTTATGTTTTTTATCTTAAAACTTGGTTCTTGACAGCAAATGTGGGGGCACTACACCCCTTTCAGACTACTGTTCACACGTGATGCTTGAAGACCAAACAAAACCCAACAACAGAGAACTAAAACTAACTTTGACTTGAACAAGGTCATCTCTGATTGGCCAGCAGATCTGCAAAGTTCACCAAGCAGGAAGTAGGAGTAGAATAATACCAAAAGTCACCCTTAAACAAAAACTGCCTGGACATCAATCAATATCTGAATCACACTTCTTAAGTTCAAAGCAACACAAAATGCTTTAAATGTGTTGTTAAACACCCTATGTGGTATGATATATTAACTTATTAATGCAATACATTCATTATCTTTTACCCACTTCTACATTTCAGGGGCCACTAGTGCCCATATCCAGCAGTCATTGTGGGAGATGCAGGGGGACACCCCAGACAGGTCTCTAGTCCATCACAGGGACACACAGAGACGAACAATAGTCACACACTTGGTCACATGTAGGGACAGTTTAGAGTTACCAATCAACACATGTTTTTGGTCTGAGGGAGGAAACTGGAGTAGATCCACTCAGGCCCGGAGAGAACAAGCAAACTCCACCCAGAATGGTCCTCAGCTGGGGTTTGATCCGGCAACCCTCTCGCTAAGAGGAAACAGCTCTACCAACGGAGCTATGTGCCACCCATAACTGATGTTGTAATATACATATATACAGTAGTCCTTCGTTTATCACAGGGTTTACCCCCCCCCCCCCCCGTGGTAAGTAACAAAGCGTGAAGTAGGAAACAGCAGTCCAAGTTTCACTCTCAATCTCCCTCCTTCTGTGTAAATAAAAATTTAAATACTGTACAGTAGTCTCTCGCTGCTTTGCAGTTCATTTTTCGTGGACTCACTCTTTCACGTTTTTTCAAAGTAAGATTGGACATGACACACAGTAGGCTGATTGATGGATGAGCCGAACAATCGGAATAGATTTTTTATTTAAAATAAATTATTTTAAATGATTTAGCATCTGTGTGCAGCCCACAGCTGGGAGAAGCTTCCTCCTGCAGCTGATCAGCTGATCTCAACTCTGTCGGGGGGGGGGGGGGGGGTAGAGCCGCAGGTGGCAGAGAGGAGATCATGACTGGCTGCAGAGGGAGCTTCTCCCTGCACCTGTGGGCTGCACAAATGTGCAGCAGGTGCTAAATCATTTTAAATAAGCAATCCATTCTGCTTGTGTGGCTCATCCATCAATCAGCCACTTGTGTGTCATGTCTACTCTTACTTTGAAAAATCGCAAAAGAGCGAGGCTGCAAAAGTCGAACCATGAAGTAGTGAGGGATTATTGTATATATATATATATATATATATATATATATATATATATATATTTTTTTTTTTTTTTTTTGGATAATCCATCTCAGCGGTATGGTGGCACAGCTGGTAGAGCTGCTGCCTCTCAGCGAGAAGGTTGCCAGATAAAATCCCAGCCAGGGGACCATTCTGGGTGGAGTTTGCATGTTCTCTCCGTGCATGTGTGGATTTTCCCCAGGTGCTCTGGTTTCCTCCCACAGACCAAAAACATGCATGTTAGGCTGATTGGTAACTCTAAATTGTCTCTAGGTGTGAGAGAGAGTCAATGGTTGTTTGTCTCCATGTGTCCTATGATGGACTGGAGACCTGTCCAGGGTGTCCCCCCACCTCTCATACAGTGACTGCTGGATATGGGCCCCAGTGACCCCTGTGATCCCCAAACAAAGAAGCAGGTAAAAGATAATGGATTGATAGAACTGCCAACAACCATTAAGGATTATGGGAGTGTTGGATTTCTTATATTTAATAATCCTTTTGATATTTCCTGACGATGTTTTGTGATGTGAGAATTTTAACTTGGAATTAAAGCCTTTTGATAATGGCTGATATAGCGCAACACAACAAAGTTGTATACGATGGATAACACAAACAGTGGAATCAGACAACGTGTGAGGCTGAGCTGGACGCATTTAAACTGGGAGGAGTGATTACTGAGTGGAAACAGCTGAGTAGAATGAGCACATGCAGAGCAGGTGGGAATGATCAAAGAAAGAAAACACATTGAACTCAAAGAAAACTGCTCGATAACTTTAAATGGTCCCGGGCGACTGCCACCAATACACTCCGTCTTCCTGCAGCGTCAGCTTCCAGTTTCACCAGAAGTCCCATATTTGTCCCCAAGCTGTGACTTTGGTGACATTAGCTTTTTTTTTCCCCCAATAATGAAAGTGGTTCCATATTGTGAACGTTTTATTTGAATTGAGTGAACATTTCTCCGGAACATATTGATGGTTTGTACAAAAAGGTCAAATGTAATACAGCTGGAGCACTACTGAGTGTGGTGGTGGGGGTTATACAAACAGTTCCTCTCCCTGAGAGTGCCTCTCTACTCCCCCTCACACCCCTGGCTTGGACTCCAGAGCGCCTCTGTCCGTCCTGACTCACTCTTGTACCAGAGCACAGCAGTCACCATTACTTCATGCTCATTGGCCCAGGCCCGAGAGAAGCAAAAAGGCAAACAACAGGGGGAGAGAAAGAGAGAGAGAGAAAGAGCCAGGACCCCTGCGCTCCGCTCCATCGATCTGCAGAGGCGCACTGAGGATCCTCTCTGCCGGGACGTGGGACACAAAATCCCTCTGCTTTTGTTTGGTTTGGTTTTGGGGTCTTTTGGAATGCCAAACGTGGATTCACTGTTTGGGACATCATGCTGTTGGACAATTTGGTACGGTGAGACTGTCACAGTTTGGTTGTTTGGTTATCAGGCTTGTTAGATAACGCTGCTGCTTCAGAACTGATTTATTGAGCTGTCAGTGACAGAAGTGCTCTTTGCCTCACATCAATTCCAGCTCCTAACATTTACGAGCTTTGTCTTGAGGTGGGATTACATAACTGTTTGGATGGATGGGAATTATGGAGCAGCTGTGACTGGCTGCTGTTGTTTGACCCCCCCAGCTGAGCAGGATGGCTGATGGCTTCAAACAGCTTAAAGTCAACAGCTGCACACAGATTTGTTTACCTGGGGGAGGTACAGGTAAGCAAAAGCTGTAGGTTAACGGCTACACCATGGATTGACCTTGTTTCCGTCTGTGGACCTGATCGTTGCGGTGATCCTCAAAGTAAAGATGGTGTAAATACAAGTAAACCCATTATTCACACTCAGTTAAAGTTTATTGCCTAAAATCCACGCGCAAAAGTACAATTGTAAGCAGCTTTTATCCATTGATCTTGCGTTGAATGGCATTTTGTATCTAATATTGGTAACTTTTACTGATTGACATGTTATAATGTACGTCAATGACGTTTGTTGTGAACTGGTGCTCCTCGATATGAATAAACTGAATTGAGCAGAATTGTAATTTCAAGTCAAATCAATCACACAATCAAAAAAAAAGGTCAGAGCTAAAGATGACGAAAACCAGTCAGTGGATTTTCAGATTAAAAGACCTGACTCAGTGGATTTAAAAAAACAAAAAACAAAATTAGGTCAAGGTCATCAACGAAACTAAGTCCAGTTTACGTTAGATATTGTAATAATGTATCCAGACTTCATGAAATGAAAGACTTTGGGCAGAATTACATTTTAGATACACTTTTGTGGGTTCTGGTGCTCAGCGCAGACATTTGGACCATCGTTTCTCAAGTGGAGCCTAATCTGGACAGCGGTTTATAAACTTGACATACGATTTAATTCCAAATGTCTTTAGAACCACCAAATTTTTCTTAGCTTGCACAAACTTCAACTTGCCAATCCGATCCTTGCCACAAACTATTCAGTCCACAGAGGAACAGCACTGCCAAAACACTAAGGCTTGATACATTTAGATGACTGAAAACATTCAGAGATTTTGAACTTGTGAAATATTCAAACTGTTTTGAAAAATGTGCAAAAAACTCATCAAATTGTTAAACGGACTAGAACCTATAACAGCTCTGATGCTGCCAAAAGCAAAATGAGACAGACATTATAAGACTGTTAAATTAACTATCCCATGGGGGGAGTGTGGTGGTTCAGTGGTCAGTGGTGTGGTCTCGCAATCCTGAGGCTGAGGGTTCAACCCCAGGAAGGTGCATTCAGCGTAAAATACTTGCCAAATCTTTCAGGCAAGTTTGCATGCTGTTATCAGCATTATAAACGAGAAAAGCTGAAAGAAAGAAAACGTTCTGTCTTACTCAGCAATGAGTGGCTCAAAACTGGAACAGTTATTGCTCATTGCTTTTATTTTAGTTGAAACACTTGACTATTCAGCAACATCTGTAAAAACAATCTTCAACTTTATCTGTAAAGGCTGTAAGCTGCAGACCGCTAACACCACAAACCATCAGTGTGGTGGATTTGTAATGCAAGCTCGTAAATCCAAATTAATCACCCTGGTTGACCACACAGAGCAACAATAAGAGGCAATTAAAGGCTCAAACTTTGCTTAAATTCAAAAAGGAAATGTTTAAATGATGCATTTAAGTTCAAATTTAACTGTTGCAAAAAAATAGTCAAGCCAAATTTATTTATAAAGCACATTTAAAACAGCAACTGTTACCAAAGTGTTTAACAATAAAATCACAGCATCAAGTAAAAAAAAACAAACAAGATATAATAAGAAGCATCAAAAAATGCAAACATAAAAACACAAACACGAAAAGAAACAATGGGGTAATAAATCAGATCATACTGTGTTAACTGCGTTTTCAGGAGATATTTAAAAGCAAGGACTGAAGGGGTCTGTCTAATGTTGGGGGGCAGATTGCTCAAAAGTTTTGAGCCAATGACTAAAAAAGCCCGATCTCCGCTGAGCTTCAACCAAAATCAGCTGGTCAGATGATCTCAGCACCTGAGAAGGAACATGTGGTTGAAGTAGGTCATAGAGGTATGCGGGTGCAAGGCCGTAAATGCACTTAAATGTCAACAGGAGAATCTTAAAATCAATTTGGACACGTACAGGGAGCCAGTGAAGGGAGAACAAAACCGGTGGAGTATTTCCAAACCTATGATATATGAGATGCACATGTCTGAGTCTTTATAGGTGTGGTGGAAACATGCAGTTTAATCAAAATGTATTAATGTTGATTTATCCAACAATAGTAGTCCCTCGCTACTTCATGGTTCGTTTTTCGCGGACTCGCTCTATCACGGTTTTTCAAAATAAAATTGAATATGACAAACAATTGGCGGATTGATGGATGAGCCGCACGATCGGCATGGAATTTTTATTTAAAATAAATTATTTTAAACTATTTAGCACCTGCTGCACATTTGTGCAGCCCACACTGCAGGATAAGCTTCCTGCTGCAGCTGATCAGCTGACCTTCGTGCAGAGCAGAAAAGTGGGCGTGGCCAAGAGAACTTGCAGGTGACAAAGCGCAGATGAAGCAGGGAGCTGAAATCATGACATGCTGTGCTCTTGTAGAGCTTTAGAGTTTAGAAACATTATTTAGAGTTTGCAAGAGTGAGGGAAGGGAGGGCAGCACGGTGGCACAACTGGTAGAGCTGCTGCCTCTCAGTGAGAAGGTCGCCGATTCAAATCCCGGAATCCACCTTCTAAGTGCAGTGTAGAGGCCAAGGGCAATGCAGTACTTTATAAAGGGGGGGGTAGCATGACAGCTTAGTGGTTAGCACTGTTGCCTCACAAGAAGGTCCTGCGTTCAATCCTTAATTTGGACATGGGGAACTATGTGGAGTTTGCATGCTCTCCTCATGCTTGCATGAGTTTTCTCCGGGTATTCCTGTTTCCTCCCACAGTACAAAACATGCATGTTAGTCTGCCTTCAGGCCCAGGCCTCCCTTGAGAAAAAGTGGGATTTACCAGGTGAAATAAAGGTAAATGGATGAAAAGAAACCAGTAAAGAGAGAAAGTGACTGATAACTACACCAGACAAAAGTCAACATTTACCTGGTGAAAAGTCACAGGATAAGCCAGACGTCATCGGCTGAGCTGGTTGCTACTGGTACTGGTATCATGTTCTGTGGTTTATTGTTGAACGTGCACGTGCAGAGAGACACGAGAGACTCCGAGGTAAAAATAAGGAACTAATTTATCAACAAGAAAAACAAAAGCAAAAGCTGTTGGGGCAGAAACAAACTTACATGAAGGTAGGAACGACAGGAGAAACAGAACATGACAGGCTTTCTAGCACAATCCACGGACAAAGGAAAAAACAGAGATGCTGAATAAATAGGGATACTAATGGCAAACACCTCAGGGAGTGCCAGAAACACAAGGATTAAATAAAAGACAGAACAAAAACACAGATTTCCACAACTGGAAAAAAAAAACAAATAAACAACACCTTTTACTCCTTTGTCTTTGCTTGGATCTGATGGCAAACATGTGGGAATATACAATACGTAAAAATGTTATAATTCTACTGCAGATACCTAAGAAATCTTAGTTTGGATCAGGTTGAGAGCTGAATGAGGCTGAAGTAATGATCAACAATTATAAAACATTTGTGTCAGTCATTGTAACATTACTGGGCTTTGATGGTATGAGACTTAAACTTGACTCATTGTGCGAATAGAGGAAAATTTCAAAATAACAGCTTTTTCTTTGCTCGACTTGCAAAACAGTATTCTCGGCCATGCACATTATTTTTTTTTGTCCACCTCTGCTCACATTATACCCACATCAGTCTGCTTTGTGCTCGTGCAGCACATTTAGAACTATTCTGTTGGAAAACACACCTGCAAAGTTGGACCTGTTTTGAAAATACTTATAATTTATCATTGATGTAGAAAATAAACCTGGACATGTTTTTATCAAAGGACATCTCCCACGCTCATCGTCCATTCTTGAGACAAGCTAGGGTAAGACCTTGAGCACGCATTATTGAGCATGCATCAGGATGTTAGGGTAAGACCATTTATATAAATGAGATAGTATTTAAAAATAATTTATTGAGGCTTCAGAGGTGTTTTGGCACTTTCTATTAAACTGTTTGTGGATAATACATTTAATAAACTCAACACAAATTCCAGCTTGTCCGAGTTCCATAAGATCCCAGTGTTACTCACTGAAACTTTTTAGAATTTTCAGTTTAGTGGCCATTATGTCATGATTGAATCGAAGTTTTTGTGAAAATGTATTTTTTTTAGTATGTGGCTTGAAATATTGTTTTCCAGGCCATTTACTTATTCATTCATTTTTGTCCACTTTTAGCCTTGTGGTTGCCTTTGTACCCATCCAGCAGCTACACTCACATTTACTTATTTATTTATTTGTTTGTTTGTTTATTTGTTTATTTGTTTATTTATTTATTTATTTATTTATTTTTGCCCACTTCCAGCCTTGTGGTTGCCTTTGTACCCATCTCAGCAGCTACATTCCCATTTATTTATTTATTTATTTATTTATTTATTTATTTATTTATGCCCACTTTCAGCATTTTGGTTTTGTACTCATCCCAGCAGCTACTCCCACATTTATTCGTTTATTTATTTGTTTATTAACCTTTATTTAATCAGGCAAGTCCCAC
>NC_056516.1:35297015-35306837 GCF_014905685.2 Nematolebias whitei
GTTTATTTATTTGTTTATTAACCTTTATTTAATCAGGCAAGTCCCACTGAGATCACAGATATATTTATTTATTTTTTTACACGTGTGGCCTGGGCCTGAAGGCAGCTGAGCATGGAGGTTTTCGGACTGTGGGAGGAAACCAGGGTACCCCAGGAAAACCAAACACAAAGAGAACATCCAAACTCCACACAGGAAGACCCACGATTCAACCCGGGGATTGAACCCAGGACCTTCTTTCTGCGTAGCAACAGTGTTAACCACTGAGCTGTCATGCTGCCAAAATGTTACGGTTTAATCTACTGGGATGTTATTTTGAAATGAAGATAGGCAGATTTGGATCTGTCTTTTCAATCATGCCCCATTCAAAGAACATGACTCCAAGCCTCTATATCTCACATGAGAACATGGAGAACCTTTGAGAACTTTACCTGACATCCTGGAGACTTTTATAAACGCAGTCGCAGTCCAGTGAGATACTTCCTTTATTGTCTAGTTTTCTTACTGTGATGTCTCTTTTGACTTCTGACCCTTTAGGTGTGACATGCGGGACTCACCAAAATATCATAACATTGCATTGTTAAATAAATTAAAAAAATATATATTTTTTTTTGTATTAGAATGAAACTTGATAAAAATGAATAATAGAAGTTTAAATTTTTGTCAAATAACAAAAATATGAGACCAGTTTGCACTTTCCCAATGAAAACCTGCAGCATTTTGTTAAACTGAAGCCCTTTGAAAATCCGTAAAAATATATATTTTTTCTTAAATCCATGTGAAAAAAGAAACTTGCCTCATGCCACTGCACTTTTGTCACCCTCTTCTTTATTGAAGGACATGCAGGTGAAAATTATAACAATAACCCTCTGGCAACGGAGTTCATCCAAATAAAACAAAGAAGCAAACAACAGCTGATGATGTTCAGTAACTTTTGCACGGCTCCTTTTAGTTTCAGATTCTTTTGCAGTAAATAACCTAAGAGTGGGTTGGCTGCTGTTACAAGAGTCTTGTGCCGTTGCAACATGTACATGAGTGAACTTTTTTTTTGTCCTTCATAAACTCTGCTCCTGCTGATTTTGCAACACGTGTGTCCTCCATGCACAAACTCAGGGTGGAGGTTTGTTCAAAACTGATGCAATCTGCAGCAAAATTGTACAAAGATTCATAACCAAACCTGTACAATTCGTTTAAATGACGTTTTCTCTAAGTGAAGAGCAGAAGTATCACTGTAAGTGGATAAAAATACAAACTGCTGCAAGTTTCTGTTGCAGAAGTTTGCTCTTTTCTGTTCTGGTTTGGTATAAATCAACACGGATTATAATGATCATTTGAAGTTTTGCTCGGTTCAGAGTAGCTGCCGAGTCTGGCCTTTAATATTCCGTCTTGAAAACACAAATTAGACTCATTAATGTTACTTTGTGGGTCTTCTGCAGGTAGTGATTGTGTTCTGCCTGTGGGGTTCTGATGTCAGCAGAGCTTATGTGTTTCAAGCCACCCGACCTGTAGAGGGAGTAGACAACCCATCACCTCACACTAAAGGTGGGGACACGTTTATCTTTTTGTATTTTTTCCTCACAATTAAACAATTTAAATGAATAAAAAAACTGCTGATTTTGTGTTTTGGTGTTTTCTCCATAAGATGCATGTACTGTAGTACTACTACTACCAAACACAAGCGTTTGTGCTGTTTGAGCAGATGCTCATGTATTTCATGCCACCAGTCTGAACAGCATAAAAACAGGGTGAAAGTGAAGGTGGCACTTGTACTACAGTGAACACTTCATGAACACGTGTCAAGATTTAAATTTTCAACACATGCATGGCTGTTTTGCGGCGATTGTTTCTTACTCTGGCTGTGTGCTTCTTGCAGACTTATCAGACTGGGTCAGCACAGCGGGCTCCTGTAAGGGGAGGTGCTTCGAGCTGGAGGTGGCTGATCCTCCAGGATGTAGATGTGACAATTTGTGTAAAACCTATTACAGCTGCTGCTCTGACTTCGATCATCACTGCCTGAAAACAGGTCAGATACCACAGCATTCCTGATCCTTTGCTTTTAAGGTGGATATTTGTCACTGCTTTTCTCAGTAAATTCAGGAATGACTTTATGTTAATAAAACAATAATCTTGAAGTTAAATAATCATCTTGCACTTCAGCAGAAGTTGTCACTGTACACCTTACAGTGAACATCAGCACACACAAAAATGATAATTCAAAAGATGTGCTCATCAGATCAGTTGATTAACAAAAAAGATCCAATGTTTGTACTTGTGCACTGTACTTTACATTATTTACATAAAAAAATTGATAAAGGAACTTAGAGCTGCGATTTTTGGACCGAGCCTGCAGCCCGACCCCACCCGAAATTCAGCTTGAGTCAGGCCAAAATCATGTGCTTGATGAGCGGAATAGGTCGAGCTCAAGCTTTTTGGTGTGGTTTTAATTGTGCATGTTGCATTAAGCTTCAGATGGACAACCGGATCATCGACCGCGCGTGTCCACTGACCGGTCAGTTGAAAGAGGTAAAAAAAAAAGTTGCGTTAAGCTTCAGATGGACAACTGGATCATCGACCGTGCGCGTCCCGCTCCGCACCCTGCTGTCATCTGAGGTGAAGGAAGTTGCAACATCTGAAGCTACAAAAGCCGAAGCGAGCAGCACATACAATTAAAATAGTCTTGTTCTATATTTTTCCAAATAATTTTGCTCTAAATATATTTTTGTTCAACTGAATAATAGCTTATCTTCAGAGTTGATTTTTTTTAGGTTATCACCGGTAGTTTGTATGTATTCATTTGGTGACTTGTTAATAAACAAGGAATCTTATTTTGTTACATTTTTAAAATGATCATAAACTGATATGCTTACAAAAGCAGTAAAAGCTTAATAATAATAATAATAATAATAATAATAATAATAATAATTATATATATATATATATATATATATATATATATATATATATTTTTTTTTTTTTTTTTTTTTTTTTTTTTTTTGCAGGTTCGGGCCTGTAATTACAATTATTTAGTTGGGTTGGGTCAGGCTCAGAAAAAGTACGGACTAAGGCCGGGCCGGGTCGGATTTTTTTAGGCCCGAATGCAACTCTAAACACACTACATTTTTGTGCATTTAACAGATTTTAATGCACTAATTGGCAGTAAGCTTGACATATTTACCACTTTGATGTCTTATCCTGTGAGAGTGTGTAGACGTTTAGTAGTAAATGCTGCAGGATCAAGTTGGTCAAATGTTGTAATGTGTTTAAGAGCGAGGGTTTGAGTGTACGGAGGATCGCTGTGGGGAGGAGAGGAATGAGGACCATGCCTGCCACTGTTCAGAGGACTGTCTGAAGAGAGGAGACTGCTGCTCCAACTACAAATCCCTCTGCCATGGTATTTTGATTTTTAAAAGATTTTTCCACAATTTTACATGTGATTCAGAGTGAATAAAGTCTACTGGTTGTGTGTTCTTGTGAGGTGAGGCTTCATGGTTGCAAGAGGACTGTGAGGAAATCAAAAGTCCTGAATGCCCTGCAGGGTAAGACAAATTGTGAGAATCTGAGTCTGTCTTGTGTTCTGTCTTTAGATTCTTGTGTTTATGTTTTTGCATTTCCTGCCTTTTCTAGTGTTTTTTTTTTTTTTTTTTTACTTCCATGCTTCACCTGTTCCCAATCTCAGTCACCCCAGGTGTTTGTCATAATGTCTCGTTAGTGTCCCTTTAACTTCAGTGTCTTTGTCTTTACTGGTTGCTCGTGCAATGTGCGTCCCACAGCCGTTCATGTTCTGTTCCTCGTGTCTCCTCGTGATCTCTATTCTTGCAAGTTTTGCTGCCACATCAGCTTTTTTGTTTTTTCTTATTTAATAAATTACTTTATTTATTTTTACCTCTGAGTTCCTCGAAACAATCTGCACTTTGGCTTCAACAACACAGATCAACAGTTATCAGTAGTTATCAATACAAAGATAACTAAGAGTGCTGAATTTCTGAAGACTAACAATGTAAAACTGAGCTTATTAACAATGACATGATTATACAACTTTTCTGGGAGACGTTCGTATGTTCAAATCCTGAGATGTAACTGTTTTTTGGCCCATGCGAAGGGAAAAAAATTGATTGCGAACTATAACTAATAAACAAAACTAGCAGCTTGGTGGTGTTGTGGCTCACATGGTCACATTTCAAACCTTTTAACTCGTTGATTTTGTTTTAAATCAGTCAAACATGTAAGAGGGAATTACAGATTGTGAATTAATGTCGGGAGTGTGTGTGGAGGGGTGTGTTTGTGTGCATGCTTGTTTATCTAGTGTGTGTGTGTGTGTGTGTGTGTGTGTGTTTGTGTGTGTGTGTGTGTGTGTGTGTGTGTGTGTGTGTGTGTTTGCCATGCGATCGATTAATGATATGTCCAAGGACAGTTGGGTTAAGCTCTGCCCCACTTCTACCCTGAACAGAACAAAGCAGGTCTGAAAAAGAGATCAAGACTACAGACTACATAAGACACAAGTTTTCACATTTTCCCTTAATGTACCTTTATGCGTCCATGCTTGATCCACATACGTCTTTCTAATGACTCCAGGACCATCCACCCATTGATTATCTTCTGCTGGTTTTAGAATCGGGGCGTGGGGGCAGCAGCTTAAGCAGGGAGGCCCAGAAATCTCTTTCACCAGCCACATTTTTAGGTGCTCTGGGAGGATTTCAAAGCATTCCCAGGCCAGCCGAGATGTAGTCAGTGTGTCCTGAGTCGTCCCGGGGGTTTCCTCCCAGTCGGACATGCCCAAAGCACCTCCCTAAGGAACAAAACCCCCAAGATACTTGAACTCCTCCCCTTGAGGCAGCACCTCACCCCAAACCCAGACAGTGCAATCCACTCTCTTCTGATTGAGGACCATGGCCTCAGATTATTATTTTTTCCATTCGGCAGCTGTGGCTGAGTGGTTAGAGCAGTCATCCTCCAATGCGAGAGTTGGGGGTTCGATTCCACCAGCAGTCACATGCCAAAGTGTCCCTGGACAAGTCACAGAACCCCTCATTTCCTCTGATGCGTGTCCCATCAGTGTATGAATGTGATAAAAGCACTGATTATTCTTTGTATAGACATATTACTGTATGAATGGGTAAATTAAGGCACAGATTGTGTTGTAAAGCGCTTTGAGTTTCTTGATAAGATAGAAAGGTGCTATAGTAAGTAGTCAATTTACCATTCAACCTTTATTTATACACGTTTAGTCTCATTGAGCCTCGAGGACTCATTTACAAGAGAGACCTGTTTTAAACAAAATAACACAGAGGAGCTATAGACAACGATAACCAATCATATAAAAGCATATACAATAAATAGAAGAAATGATATAAAAACTAAACAAACAAGGTACATTATAAAACAATGTAAAATTTCACCCCAGATTTGACCCCAGGTTTAAATATTTTGACAGAACTTAATAGTGATGGATGCATTTGCACATGTAAAATTATGAATAGCCCTTTGAAATTATTTTTATTTACTTTAAATCAGTCAAACCAGGGCTTCTGATATGGTTGCAAGTGGATTTACAATGCAATTACAAACATGACTGAAAACCAATAATGGAACTGCAAGAAAATCTAAGTTCAAAACACAAATATAACAAGTGTGTTATGTTGTCCAAACCATGCATTCACCTCTAGGCTCAAACTGGACCCTAATTTTATGCTGGACAAACATATCAACACAACACTTTTGCTTTTGCTCCCATTTTTCATGAGCTAAACTCAAAGATCTAGGACTTTTTTTTTTCTATGTACACAAAAGGCCTTTTTCTCTCAAATATTGTACACAGATTAGTGTAAATCTATGTGTTAGTGAGCACGTCGTCTTTGCTGACATAATCCATCCACCTCACAAGTGTGGCATATTCAATTCAATTCAATTCAATTCAAAAATACTTTATTAATCCCAGAGGGAAATTATTTGTTGTTGTAACTCATTATCCTCATTTCATTAAGAGATGTCACAGATGCTGATGGCTGTAGACTGGAAGGATCTCTTATAAAGGTCCATCCCACAGTGGTTCCTAAGAAATTGGCAGCAGATGCCGTCCGATCCGTCCACCCAGACTCGACTGACCACTCAGTTCCCCCGGGCTGTAGGACCACCTGAATGCTGAGCAGAACTCCTCCCAGTGTGATGGCCACTCCTCCCAGCAGTCTGCCAAGCTCCTCATTGCTGCAGACAGCCAACTGTAGGTGCTGAGGGACGATCCTGTCCTTCCGCTGTCATGAGCCATGTTTCCTGCTAGTTCCAGGATCTCAGTGGTCAGGCACTCGAGCACAGCTGGCAGGTAGATGAGAATGCATCCACAGAACATCCTTTTCAACTCATTTGGGATTTGAGGCTGTAGTTGAGATATTATTTGAGCTTTTGAGATGTTAATCAGCTGCTGTTGGTCGTAGAAAACTGCCTCGTTGCCATGGTTATGCATCATAACAAATGTCCAAAACCACAAAAGCCTCAGCAAAAATCCTTCCAGCTGCACAGCATCAGATACCAGAGGAAACAACCATCCAAAAAAATGTGATTTACATCCAGAAAAAGAGGAATTAAAAATTCCAAAAGCAAAATCTCAGAATGAAAGTAACAGAGCTGCTCCAACATGCAGCCACCTTGAGCGGCGCAATTCTAGAACAATCAAGATGCTGATCAGACGGCATGATTATTGCACAGATGAGCCTTAGGCTGACCACAATAAAAGGCCACTTTAAAATGTGCAGTTTCTTCACACAGCACGATGCCATAGATTTTGCAAGTTTTAAGGGAGCG
Organism: Nematolebias whitei; assembly: GCF_014905685.2. Classification (NCBI taxonomy): domain Eukaryota; kingdom Metazoa; phylum Chordata; class Actinopteri; order Cyprinodontiformes; family Rivulidae; genus Nematolebias; species Nematolebias whitei. Next base: position 35,303,808 of record NC_056516.1, read on the forward strand.
GGCAACTGTCATGCTGACTGCAGGAATGTCCACCATGTCTACCATAAGCCGTCTCAGAGAATTTGGCAATACCACCAACCGGCCTCACAACCACAGACCATGTGTAACCACACCAGCCCAGGACCTCCACATCCAGCATCTTCACTTCCAAGATCATTTGAGACCAGACACCCGAACAGCTGTTGCACCAATAGGTTTGCATAACCAAATAATTTATGCACAAAGGTCAGGGTCTCCACTTTACTGCAGTTCGTTGTCATAACCGACGTGAGTGGGCAAATGCTCACATGTGGCATGGCGTATGGCACGTTGGAGAGGTGTTCTGTTCATGAACAAATCTCAGTTTTCACTGCACAGGACATAAGGTAGACTGCATGCATGGTAATGTATGGGTGAGCAGTTTGCTGATGTCAACATTGTGAATTGAGTGGCCCATGCTGGCGGTGGAGTTATGCTATGAGCAGGCATATGTTATGGACAATGAACACAGGTGCATTTTATTGATGGCATTTTGAATACACAGAGATACAGTGATGAGATCCTGAGGCCCATTTTTGATCAATTCATCCACCACCATCATCTCATGTTGCACCTTGATAATGCACGGCCCCATGTTGCAAGGACCTGTCCACAATTCCTGGAAGCTGAAAACATCCCAGTTCTTGCATGGCCATCTACTCACAGAACATGTTTCTACTGAGCATCTTTGGGATGCTTTGGATCGACGTGCACAACTGCAAGTTCCAATTCTTGACAATATCCAGCAACTTCACGCAGCCATTGAAGAGGAGTGGTCCAACTTTCCACAGGTCACAATCAACAACCTGATCAACGTTATGCCAAGGAAATGTGTTGCATTGTGTGAGACAAATGGTGGTCACACCAGGTACTGACTGGTTTTCTGACCCCTCCATATTATTGTGGCTAGGCTAAGGCACACCTGTGTAATAATCGTGCTGTCGAATCAGCATCGTGATATGCCACACACCTGTGAGGTGGACGGATTCTGTATGAACTTTGTTGTCTTTTCAGCGTAGTGTTAAAGTCAAGGATTTGTGGATCTAGGTCTATGTAAAGACAGTGCTTTCAGGAGAATTTATTTCTCTCTTCATCATCATTTTCTGTTCTTCAAGAGTTCCATTTTTCTTATTTAATTAGTTGCATTTTTTTGCTTGACAGTTTCATCCAACCTCCTCTCATTATGCTGTCTGTGGATGGGTTTAGAGCCTCCTACCTGAAAAAGGGCAGTTCTGTCATTCCCAACCTCCATAAACTAAGTATGTCTGTGTTTCTTTGTAGTCTTTTGTTTCTGTCAGCAAGAGAAATGAATGTCTTTAAGTCATGTTTGCGTTCTATTTATAAAGTTCGACTCTTCTAGTGACTGAATTTTTTGTTGGTCTAAATTTAAAGCCCAACATTTTTTTCTTCTTCCCAGGAACATGTGGTACATCAGCACCATACATGCGCCCAGTCTATCCATCAAAGACCTTTCCAAATTTATACACCCTAGCCACAGTAAGTAACCTTGGACAATGTTTAGTTTATGGGTCACATTTGGGGTTTTAAAGCCCCCTATAGAATGTATCCTAAAGTCAGGCTGTTAATGAACACCTGCATGCTTGAAAGCTAAATACACAGAACAGTTTGTCATGTTCAGTTTGCCCTTTTGGTTTGCTCATGTTGAGATACAGGTGCAGAACACATGTTTAACGTTACTGTGTGGGACCTCTCTGTAGGGTCTGTACCCAGAGTCTCATGGGATTGTGGGAAACACCATGTACGACCCAGAGTTCAATGCCACTTTCAGCCTGCGCTCCCGAGAGAAATTAAACCACCGCTGGTGGGGCGGGCAGCCGGTGAGTCCAGTTCAGATTTCTACTTTCACTGGAAGTCACTTGAGCTTCTTTTACCGGCTGAATAAAACACAGTGATAGTGGGCTTTCCTTGTAATGGTTGATAGATGTCACTTACTTCCAGATTGCTGTGGTTTAACATGTTTTGTCTAGCTTTCCATAAAGACATGAAGCAAACAGCAACTGCAGACCTGAGAAATCAAGGCCCAGCAACCATTGGAAGAAAAATCAAACTGTTCGTTCACATTGTTGATCAAATTTACAATAACCCTAACCCTAAGCATGCACTGCATGAGGAAGTTTGAGAAAACCTAAAAACAATTAAAGGAAGAATATGCAAATTCCACTTATCATATGTAAAAAAAATTTTAGCATACAGTTTATTAAAGTTGCTGTTACAAACACAGTACTCTTTCTGAGAAGTGTGGATTTGGGTACAGAAATAGTACTCCATGTTCTCATGTATCCATCTCGTACTGAAATGATTGTGTTCCCGATACTTGTACAACTTTGACAAGTGTACTTTTTGTAATGAATATTCTTTTCCTTACATTTTTCTCATGCACACGTCCAAAGCTTCATCTAACGCTCCTGATAAATACTATTTGGGTCACAAGCATGTTAAAAAACATAAAACCAAAGCCTTTGTCTGGATTTAAAAGTATAATTAGGTATCACTGACAGACTGTGCTTCTTTTAATGAATTGTTTGTTCCCTGATGCACCTATAGGTGCTGGCTACATTTGATTACAGTGAATATATTGTACTTTGTAATTTTAAAGAAGTGAACAATTGTGCAGTGCAAAAATAATTATTGCAAATTGATAAGTAACGATTAAACAAACAATACAATTATTGTAGCCATTCTTTTTGTTTTGCAGATCTGGATCACAGCAGAGAAACAAGGAGTGAAAGCAGGAACTTTCTTCTGGCCTTGGTACTTAAGTTAGTACTGAAGTATTTTGAAGTAGCTTCAGTAAAAGTAAAAGGATTTTACTGAAGCTCTGGAAAATCCAATTTTTTTTTAAACTACTTTTGCTTCTTTAATAAAATAGCTTGTTTATTTAGTTAGATTATTTTTAAGCAATTGTAAGTAGGAGAGTTCTTATATAAATACATATATACATATATATGTGTATACTTAAAATTTCCAGGAAAAAATGTAAGTTTTAAAAAC
>NC_056516.1:35321837-35328676 GCF_014905685.2 Nematolebias whitei
TATTGGTGAGTTATTTTGATGGAATGGCTGATGATCGATATTTAACTTTATCGCTAATATCGACTGATACAGTACCATGCCGATAATATCGTGCATCGCTACTTTTTATGTAAAATTATTGTGTTTTGTGTGTGCAGGGATATGGAATTACCTGAAGGTGACGCTGCTGAGACCTTATGCAGAGGAAAACAATGGCGTCAATATTCTCTCTGGACCTATTTTTGACAACGACCACGACAGCCTTCGAGACACCACGGAGAAAATTAAAGCGTAAGTTCATGATTGCTGGTTGTAAAGATGAAAATGAATAAATCTGAATAAAACTCCTGTTTTAAATGCCTTGCCTTTGTAGTGTGCTGTCACTTGGTTATGCTGGAAAACATAAAAAAACAAAGAGAAAAGCACATAAATAATGCAAAACGTATATAACTAAAGGAAACTGGAAACTTAGCAAATTGAACAAATTGGCTTTTTACTCAAATAAGCTTTTTTTTTTGGACTTTTTGTGTGCATACAACCAAATTTATGAGAGAGCATACAGACATCACCACTTTTAAAAAAAATATATATACACTTTGTATCCTAAGTAAGAGAAAAGTTACTAAAACTGTAAAAAAAAAAAAAAAAAAAAATTTCACCTAAATCAAAAGTTTATCATTTCAAAATAAAACTAGAGAAATTGCATTTTCTGTGAAATCGCCATGTGGATGCTTATTTCAGAAAAACTTGCTGTAAAACAGCTGAAATGAGTTCAAATACATTCTGAAATGTAGCTGAAATGGGAGAGCAAGACCAATTTAGCAGAAGAAAGCAGAAAGAACACACATTTGCTGAATTAGGTTTAAATAAGCAGAAATTAGCAAATAAATAAATAAATTAGGAAATTAACTAAAAAGCTGAAATAAGCAAAAAAAAAAAAGGCTGAAAATTAGTTGAAAATGCAGAAAGAAGCATTAATTTGCAGAAGGACGTGAAATGAGTTTAAATGAGCTAGGAAAAGGTGGAATTACCTGAAAAAGCCAAAAAACCACACCAAAACAGCTCAATAGTAGCTGAAAGAGCAGAAAAAGCTGAAACTAGCAGAAAGAAATTAATTAGGCTGAAAGTAGCAGAAATTACCATGAAAAACTTGGATTTATCTGAAAACAGCTGATATTATTTACTATTATTATACTTATTTTGCATCGTTTTATAATGCAGCTGTTTTTGTTTCATTTTTATTTCATCTCTTCTATTTACTTTTCATTTCATATGATTTTATATGATTGTCTATTGTTGTCTGTACCTCATCTGTGTTCTTTGTTTTAAACAGGTCTCTCTTGTAAATGAGTCATTGAAGCTCAATGAGACTAACCTGTATAAATAGAACGAATGAATGAAAAGTAGCTAAACATTCTAAATAGATAAATAAATAAAGGTAGCTGAACGGGTAAAACAAGCTTAAATTAGCATAATAAAGCAGAAGGAACACGTTTGCCCAATTAGGCTGCTAGAAGCAGAAATGAGCACAAAATAGTGGACACTTTCTGAAAAAAAAAAGCTGAAATGAGCAAAAATAGCTCAAAATTAGCTAAAAAGATGAAAAAAAAACCTTAAATTACTAGAAGGAAGTGGAGAAAGCATATTTTTTTTACTGAATTAGGCTGAAAAAGGATGAAAGGAGTGCAAAACTGTCTGGAATTATCTGAAAATAATTAAAATTAGCATAAAAACAGCTAAATAGTAGCTGAAATAGCAGATAAAGCTGAAACTTGCAGAAGCTGAAGGGAGCATAACAAGAAGAAATTAGCAGAAAGAAGTTGGAAAAAGTGCAAAAATGTGAAAAAAAAAAAAAGAATCTGAAAGAAGCCATAAACAGCTTTAAAAAACTGCTGAAATTAGATGAAAGTAGCTGAAAAAGTTTAAATTTGCACAAAGAAGTTGAAAGAAGCTGAACCAGAACAAAATGTGAAAGGAGCAGTAAAAGGTTATAAACAGATTTAAAGATCTGAAGGATGTAAAATGAGCTCAATTCATTTTCCAAGAGAAACAAATATGGCAAAAAAAAGTCTCATATTTCAAAAAGCTAAAGTTGCACCAGTACCAAAAGTCAGAGTCAACTGAACGAGCTGAACATTTTGATTTATGATTTGTTGTAATGGCACAAAACTTATGGACTGAGAAAGATGCTGAACAATATATGGAAGAAACCTGGATCACAGAAGAGTGAATGCTTCATAAACATTCACATTATTAAAACAGCTAAACTGACAATCTTTTATATACTTCAGAATCACAAAATAAAAAGAAACTTAATTTGATACAGATTAATTAGTTTGATCCCAGACAAATATTATTTACAAGCCACAATGGAGACTGGGACTTTTGTCTTTTATTTGTATTTCTTAAATTCCAGTCTTTTTTCAGTCTGTCCACTAGATGGAGGCTCAGTCCAAAGCAGCTTCAACATGTTTTGATGCTGGAAAAATTTTTAGTTGAAGGAAATTGTATGTTTATCAGCAGGAGAAACAACTTTATAAGCTGATTTCTGAAGTAAACTATAATTACAGAGGAAAAGAAGATGACCCTTTTTAATTTAATTGTATTTTTTCAGGTTCTCGGTCGACTCCCCACCTGTTCCCACACACTTCTACACTATTGTGACGAGTTGCCAGGAGGTGAATCAGACAGTGGAGGAGTGTGATGGAGCATTAAAGGTCTTTTCCTTCATCATTCCTCACAGGCCAGACAACAGTGAATTCTGCAACGTGAGTTCAACTTTTCATTTTCTTCCAGCAGGGAGAGCCATTTTACAGCTTTAGTACAGTGAAAGTTAATGCTTTTTAAGTTGTTCACATGGAATGATCATGATTGACTGCAGCTGCAACTGGGCTGCGTCTGTTGGAGGCGATTAAATCAAAAATAGGAAAGTTTTCCACCACAGTCCAATTAATGAAGCAGGAAGCCGTGAGCTGCAAATGTTTGCTATCTAAAATTCACTTGCAGCCCAGTGAGACACTGTTAGATGTGTCAGCGACAGCGTTTCCTCCTGAAAACGTGAACCCAGGTTCAGTATAGACGGCTGTTGTGAATGTCAGCTTCCTTTTTTAAGTTCAAGGAAACCAACGAACGTCCAAACACCGGCTTTCAGCAGAGAACATGCTGTTCGTATGGAGTGCTTCTGTTGTGTATGTGCCATAAACTGTCCGGTGATGGACTTCAGAGGTCCAGCTTTAGTGCTCCGCAAGTTACAGCATTATAAGCATTAAGAAAGATAAAGTTATTGAAGTTTTAAAATTGATTCATGTCTGCATTGAAATGCATCAAAAATAGATTATAGCCCCTATGACATGCTGTGTTTTACTCATCTTTGAAGATGTTTAAACATTTTTTATTTAATAGTTCAAAACACAAATTTCACACAAATCTAAAATGTATTATTTTTATAAGTGCAACATTTTATAACCTTGAAGTTGTTGCCCTTTGCTCTGTTTGTCATTGAGCCAGGGGAAACTCCTGCCTGCATCAGCAGGAGGTTTCCTCCATCCAGTTTTCTTTTTGACTAAACCAAAGGATCAACTCGACCAGCCTCTCCCGTTTCTGTTACATAAAACAATCTTTACTGGCACCGCACACACCTTTTGACTCATAATGGAGAAAGAAAAGGTGTGACCTGCAGGTATTACAGATATTACTGATAAACTAAGTCAACAATTTTAAGGGTTTTATGGTCCGTTACAAAAAGACAGGAGACAGAACTGGAAGTGGCAGAAATGAAAATGTTCAGGTTCTTCTTGGGCGAGACAAGGATGGATGAGATTAGGGATGAAATCATCAGAGATACAGCACAGGTTGAACAGCTGGGAGACTGAGATGGTTTGGACATGTCCAGAGGAGGGACAGTAGGTATATTAGTAGAAGGATGTTAGAAATGCAGCTGCCAGGAAACAGACAGAGGAGATACATGGATGCAGTTAGAGAGGACATGGAGGTAGTTGGAGTGAGGACAGAGAGACGGATGATTCACTTAGAAACTCCTGAAGAGGGAGCAGCTGAAAGAAGAAGATAAAACTGCAAAACCTCTGAACTTCAGCTGATTATACTTTGCCACCTAATCCATTTCTTTGACTTGTTCAGTCTAAATGAATTCAGAGAACTCTGAGTCAAACATACAAAAAAAAAAACACAATAAAAAAAAGTTAAAAAGTCCATTTGTCCATGGAGACAAAGTAAAACCTATAAGGTCTCTAATTAGAAGCAGTAGGTGATAACAACAACTGTAACCCCACCCCGACAACCACCACCACCTCTGCAGGTGACGTATGTTGATTTCCATCTGCGAGATTTGAGTTTGTTTTTATTTCTATTTTTTTTTTTTCAGTTTCTGTTTACTTTCAGTCTTTCTTAGACCTACTTTCCTTTTTACTTGCACTTTTTTAAATCTTTTAAGTCCATGGGAAAGTATTACCGGACATTTAGAGCTATTTTCTCATTTCAGTGTACAAAAATCCAGACAGATCAGAGTGGGAACAATGCGGGTTCTGTCCTGGCCGTGGAACACTGGATCAACTCTTTACCCTCACTTGGGTCCTCGAGGGGTCATGGGAGTTTGTCCATCCAGTTTACATGTGTTTTGTGGACTTGGAGACGTTTTTCGACCGTGTTCGTCAGGGTACGTTGTAGAGGGTGCTCTGTGAGTATGGGATTGGGGGCCCGTTGTTACGGGCTCTTCAATCCTTATACAAGCAATGAGAGAGTTTGGTTCACATTGCTGATAGTAAGTTGGACCCCTTCATGGTGGGACTTTGACCCTGCCATGGCTGCCTGATGTCACGATTCTGTTAATAACTTTTAAGGACATAATTTCTCTGTGCAGTCAGGGGGGCGGAGGGAGTCCGGTCCAGTGGCCTCAGGATTCCATCTCCGCTCTTTGCAGATGATGTGGTCCTGTTGGCGTCATCGTGCCGTGATCTCCAGCTTCCACTGGAGCAGTTCGCAGCCAAATGTGAAGCAGCTGTGATGAGAAGTAACACCTCCAAATCTGAGGCCATGGGTGGATTGCTCTCTTCATTCATTCATTCGTTCGTTCGTTCATTCATTCATTCATTCATTCATTCATTCATTCATTCATTCAACCTTTATTGGGTGAGGTTCTGACTCAAATGGAGGAGTTCAAGTATCTCAGGGTTTTGTTCACAAGCGAGGGAAGAATGAAGCGTGAGATGGACAGTTGGACTTGTGCAGCATCTGCAGTATTTGGACTCTGCCTGTCTGCTGTGGTGAAGAGGGAGCTGATCTGTAAGACAAAGTTCTCTGTTTACCACTCGGTCTACATTCCTACCCTCACCTATGGCCACAAACGCTGGGCAGTGACCGAAAGAATGAGATTGTGGATAATGGCGGTTGAAATGAGTTTCCTCTGTAGGGTAGCTGGATTTTCCCTTAGAGATAAGTTGAGAAGTTCACTTATGCGGGAGAGACTAAACGGTTGCTCCTCCACATTAAAACTAGCCAGCTGAGGTGGTTTGGGCAGCTGGAAATGATGCTTCCCAGGCACTTTCCTAGGCAGGTTCTTTGGTAATGTCCGGCTGGGAGGAGACCCCGGGCAAGACCCAGGACACACTGGCGAGACTATGGTATGATCTTTGATTGGCCTGGGAACACTTTGGAATACTCACAGAAGAGCTGGAAGAGGTGGTTGTGGAAAGAGATGTCTGGACCTCCCTGCCCAAGCTGCTGCTCCCATGACCTGACTTCGGAATTAGCAGAAGATGATGGATGGATGGATGGATGGATGGATGGATGATCTCTGTTGCTTGTAGGGTACTGTCCCTATGAATAAAAGTAATAAAGTACTAGTGTTTGGCATTTCTTCTTTCTACTGCTGTACCAAAGACGACCTGAAATTATAGTTAGCACCACATGTTTTGTTCCTCCTCTAATATACAGTGCTGTTTTAAAGGGGTGTTATTGTCCTTTAACTATGTATTTTTGTATAGTATTAATACAACCTATAATTATCCTAAAATATATTTTCAACCTCATAGTTAACAGGTCCGTAGCTCAATAAATAATTCACGTTCTTATTTCTTGTGAATATAGTTTGATGTTTTGCATTTTGAAAGGACCATTTTTCACGCTGGTTCAAATACTATGGTCTGGGAGTTTCCTCATTTAGTAAGTGGTGAGTCCATTCACAAAACCTAAAATAATTATTTGAAATTCTTATCTTCTCAAGAAAACACCAAAATTCCCTCCCCTCTTTTCAGGAAAGAAAAACTCTTCATGTCCTTTCACGTCATTTCCTTTACTTCCTTTCAACATGCACATTTCCAATGAAAGAGGTTAATGGAAAAGTACCGGCACATGCTTTCACAATTATTATGAACATATTTTTTAATCAAATTCAGAGGAAATTGTTCATATTGAATGTACAGTATCTAATCAAATTAGATTTATTATCGTGAGTGGAAGATTTCAGTGATTGTTTATTCATAAGTACACAATGTCTTTTTGTGTATATATTCCTTGTAAAGTCTCTTCACTCAAGTGGTTATCGCTAAAAACTTTTTTTTAATCTGCCTGTGTAACATTTTTCAATTCCATGTTAACAGTTTTTCATCTCTCTGCATCTATCTATCTATCTATCTATCTATCTATCTATCTATCTATCTATCTATCTATCTATCTATCTATCTATCTATCTATCTATCTATCTATCTATCTATCTATCTATCTATCTATCTATCTATCTATCTATCTATCTATCTATCTATCTATCTATCTATCTATCTATCTATATATCTATCTATATATCTATCTATATATCTATCTATATATATATATATATATATATATCC
>NC_056516.1:35328776-35345372 GCF_014905685.2 Nematolebias whitei
CTATATATCTATCTATATATATATATATATATATATATCCCACATGTTGTCATGTGTGCATGTTTCAAGTATTTCTTTTAGGAAATTATTGAAAAATACATAATATTTAAGTGATCTAGCAAGTTTTTTTGTGTTGAAGAAAAACGTATTTTAACTGATATTGCAACATCATCCAGAACATTTTGTTTTGTTTTGTTTAATAAGATCCCAACATGCTGAACTGTCTTGTTATGATTGGCTTTAATGACTACCGGCGAATAGAGCAACCATAAATCGTTGTCATGATGTTCACGTCTGAAACAAACGGTGGTTTATTACATATTAATTATTCATTCTTGTGTCCTGGAAGCTCTTATGAGAAAATGTTCCAGTTGTCATACAGGCAGTTATGGTAAATTAGTCTGAATTTCCTGTAAGGGAAGAAAAGAATAAAACAAGATCATGTATAATTTTTACACATAATTAAGGTCTCCTGTAAAAAAAAAAAATATATATATATATATATATATGTTTTTTTCTTTGTTTTAAAAAACAATTTATTTTATAGTTGAAGATCTAACACAAATCAATAAAATTTAGATGATATATTTAATTTGTCAATTTTTTGAATAGCCTATGCCGGCAAACCAACTTTAAGCCTACGTTACTGTATCCTTATCAGGTCGCCAACAGGATCAATTGGAGGATTTCCCCTTTTTATCAGAAAAAAATAAAATAAAATATTTGTTTCACAAAGTTAACATAAGGTCACTGCCTGCATTTATGTTATGTTTAATTTATTTAGTTATTTTTTACATGTTGCTTGGAAAAAAGTAAAGGAAACACTATTTGTCAACAGACAAAGACATTAAAGTTGTTCTCGCCCCCTGTTGTTGCAGTTCTTTTAAGGGGTGTACAAAGTACTCCCTTTAAAAGAAATGCATTTATTTTCTTTATTACAAAGTAGTTAAACATTATTTTTAACTTTGTTAACACATCGGGTGACTGCTTACACAAAAACATACTTTTAATCAACTAAGGGAAAACATTACAGGCTTCCATGGGACCCGTAATACAAAACGAGTTGTTCAACAAGTGCGTGGTGAATGAAGACTGGCACACATGAACAGGGTTTTATTTTGAAGGCTCTCAGGAAACATGTGGTGAAGTCATGCTGGCAGCACAAACACAGCCAGAGGCTGAAGCCTGTGAGCTGGAAAAACAGGCCAGGTAAACATGTTGCACCATGAATTTACTCTGGAAGCCGGGGTCTTTTAAGGTCACTCTCACAGAGGACGTGAGTAGATGCATGTCTGAGGATGTGTTGGAAAAAAAAAATGAAAATCACATTTAAATCTAATCATTGCCCTACATGGCATCTGGTAAACATATATATATATATAATTTTATTATTATTATTCCCAGTGAGTGAGGTCTAATTTTATCTATCTTTGTGTTTCAGCTGCTCACTGATTTCTGGAATGCAAAAACAAGTCCATACATTTTTACATCTGCGTTTTCTAGGTGTGGTCGTGTTTAGTTGCGTCAGTGGATCTGATTTTTGTGTATTTCTGCAGTCTTGATATGTTTGTCATAAAAAGTTAATCCAGCTAGTTGTGTGTTGATATTTTCCTGCCAATAAACTCTAAACAGAAGTTTTTAGGTTTTCCAGTTCATTCTTATCTGAAAATTTGTCCTCAGTGTTCTGTACCTTTTCCCTCTCTCACGTGTTTCTGCAGAGCGCTGAGGACGATTCCCAGTGGGTGGAAGACCTGCTGAAGCTCCACACAGCTCGAGTCCGAGATATAGAAATCTTGACGGGCCTGGACCTTTACCGAGCTACAAACCTCACATACACCAGCACTCTGAGCCTCAAAACCTACCTACATACCTTTGAGGAAGACGATTAAATGCACAGAGACATACAGGGAGTGGCCCCTTGTAAGAGGCCCTGCATTTCCCACTTCATGTTCTCTGGACAGATGGTGCAAAGTTGTTCTACTTCTAAAGGAACTGCCCAAGACGTGCTTTAAAAACAGATTTTTTTTTGACAATTAAAACAATTAAAAAAGGTTTTCTTGAAGATCATAATCTCTTTATTACTAATACACCATTTTGGAAAGCAGTGCAGTACTGGAATATGTTGAAGTTTGGTCCAAAACTTTCAGAACACATTTTATCAATACAGTTATCTCCAGTACACATAAGGCACTTCCAAGTATGTTAGCTCTGTAACTGTGATCTATACTTTTTTTTTCATACTGAACATGAAAAAAATGCAGTAAAGTTTCAAACTATGTTAAAGTGGATATTTGCTTTTGCAAATTAGTTAAATGTAGCAAGTTAATGCTAAATTTACAGGAAAAAAATATATATCATACTTATTTGATAGATTCCAGTTTGTAAATGTAAATAATGAATATTCTTCTTACACCAAAGTTAATAATGGAGTTCCTCAGAGTTCAGTGCTTGGACCAATGCTCTTTACATAATATATGCTTCCATTTGGTAAAGTTATTAAAAACCATGGGATACATTTTTTTAACCAGCTAAACAAAAACAAAAAAAAATCAATAAAAAAACAGCATTTTTTTTAAACTAATACTTGCTGTTAACTCATAATAATTGTTAATATGCAACACACAATTAGAAACAGAAAGTAAACTTTATATTTTTGACCACTTCATTGAACATAAAGTATCCTAACCAATTTTTTTTTTTTTTTTTTTGTGTAATCAAATAATATTTTTCTTTCATGTGGCAGTTTAATCTGTAATATGACAAAATATTAATACAATCCCAACACAGGAAATGCAACAACTGTTCCTCTACTTCACGTGCACCTAAATGTTGGTTCTTATTTTTTTTTACCCGACAGTCTAGTGTTTTATACAATCTCCTATATTTATTCTGGTATCAGGATAATAACAGCATGGGGTAATTAATAATAAACTTATTGAAAAAGTGCTCAGCTTGCTGCAATAAGATGGGGAATAGTTTAGATTCTTATTTGTCTCAAGTCTTTGATGAAAGAAAATTGTATGCACAAAAAATTGAACTCTTTCTTTTTATCATCACAACAATTGACTAAACACCTCAAAGCCTAACATGTGATTTTAAATCTTTCACTACTCACTATTAAAATAGGGATAGTTTATGTGTGATTGGTGTGCCTGAAACGTACGATGCTTTATTTTTAGGACAAACAAATCTATATTTTAATAAGCTTTACTATTCTAAATGAACAATGCGAAACAATGTAAATGTAAGCGAGTTAAACATGTAGTTATGCTACAATACAGTGCTCGGTTGCTATCAATATGCATTCAAACTTGTAGCTATTTAATCTGATAGTAGACCATTGTGTTCTGCAGAGTTATGAGGATTCCTGTCTTAATTAAGTTATTGCTAAATCTAAGTTCATAACACACAAAAAATATGATTTTGCATTATTTCAACTCAGCACCAAAATAAGCACTTGTCTGATTTTTTCATTTGTTGCCACTGTTATTAAACTTTCAGCTGGTATCTGTGTATAGATAAAACAGTCACATATGTTATTTTATGTTTTTGTTTTGCTGTTTATAGATTACTATGGTGAGCAACATAGCAAAGTATCATAATCAGTCGAAGTAAAAAAAAAATTGTGTATTTCAGTGAAAAGTCTATTGAATGGCTTTAGAAGCTCTTCAATTTGTAGACAAAGTAATGTATATTCCTGTAGTCTTTGAAATAAAAGATGAACAGAGTAGGAAATCTTTCAGTGAATGGAACAAAGTTGTTTTTTTTGTTGATTTAAAAAAAAAAATTCTGAGTTAATGTTGAAATTATATGGGAGGTAATGTGTTTTTTTTTCTTACATGCATTGCAGGAATGATTCTTGCTTACACAAAGCTAACTCAAGTAAGCTTTATTTAGCCATTACTTGTGCTTGCCTGAGTTTGGTGGAAACTTTCTCCTGCAGCTTAGAACAGAAAACAAATCTGCCCTAATTGAAGACACAAAAGCCGTTGCACATTTAAATGATCCACAACTTCTGTGAATGTTTATCAAAATTCATAGAGTGAGTAAAATAAGTATTTGTACACGCTGTGACTCTGCAAGTTCTCCCACTTAGAAATCATGGAAGGGTCTGAAATTTTCATCTTAGGTGCATGTCCACTGTGAGAGACATAATCTAAAAAAATAAATAAATCCAGAAATCACATTGTATGATTTTTTAATAATTCATTTGTGTGTTACTGCTGTAAATAAGTATTTGAACACCTGTCAATCAGCAACAATTCTGGTCCTCAAAGACCTGTTAGTCCGCCTCTAAAAAGTCCACCTCCACTCCACTGATTATTCTAAATTAGAATCACCTGTTTGAGGTCGTTAGCTGCATAAAGACACCTGTCCACCCCACACAATCAATAAGACTCCAACTACTAACATGGCTAAGACTAAAGAGCTGCCCAAGGACACCAGAAACAAAATTGTAGACCTCCACAAGGCTGGAAAGTGCTATGGGACAATTGCCAAGCAGCTTGGTGAAAAAAGATCAACTGTTGGAGCAATTATTAGAAAATGGAAGAAGCTAAACATGACTGTTAATCTCCCTCGGACTGGGGCTCCATGCATGATCTCACCTCGAGGCGTATCAGTGATCCTTAGAAAGGTGAAGAATCAGCCCAGAACTACACGGGAGGAGCTGGTCCATGACCTGAGGAGAGCTGGCACCACTGTTTCCAAGGTTACTGTGGGTAATACACTAAGACGTCATAGTTTAAAATCATGCATACCCCTGCTTAAGTCGGCACACGTCCAGGCCCGTCTTAAGTTTGCCCATGACCATTTGGATGATCCAGAGGAGTCACTGGAAAGTTATGTGGTCAGATGAGACCAAAATATAACTTTTTGGTCTTAATTCCACTTGCCGTGTTTGGAGGACGAAGAAGGATGAGTACCATCCCCAAAACACCATCCCTACTGTGAATCATGGGGGTGGAAGCATCATGCTTTGGGAGTGTTTTCCTGCACATGGGACAGGACGACTGCACTGTATTAAGGAGAGGATGACCGGGGCCATGCATTGCGAGATTTTGGGGAAAACCTCCTTCCCTCAGTTAGAGCATTGAAGATGGGTCGAGGCTGGGTCTTCCAACAAGACAATGACCCGAAGCACACAGCCAGGAGAACCAAGGAGTGGCTCTGTAAGAAGCACATCAAGGTTCTGGAGTGGACTAGCCAGTCTCCAGACCTGAACCCTATAGAAAATCTTCGGAGGGAGCTCAAACTCCGTGTTTCTCAGAGACAGCCCAGAAACCTGGCTGATCTAGAGAAGATCTGTGTGAAGGAATGGGTCAAAATCTCTGCTGCAGTAAACCTGGTGAAAAACTACAGGAAACCTTTGACCTCTGTAACTGCAAACAAAGGCTACTGTACCAAATATTAACATTGATTTTCACAGGTGTTCAAATACTTATTTGCAGCAGTAACACACAAATAAATTATTAAAAAATCATACATTGTGATTTCCGTATTTTTTTTATTTAAGGTTATGTCTCTCACAGTGGCGATGCACCTAACATGAAAATTTTAGACCCCTCCGTGATTACTCAGTGGGAGAACTTGCAAAGTCGCAGAGTGTTCAAATACTTATTTTCCTCTCTGTAAGTTAAAAAAAAATGGTGACCACCTGGATTTAACTAAGCAAATAGGTAAGAGACTTCCATTGGAAAAATACTGCATGGGTTATGGTTCAGCTGGCAACAAGTTATTTAACCCTAATTGATGTAGTAAGTAGCTTTATCTCATGGCCTCATTTATTAAATATAGTATTCTGCACTGGTTCAAATACAGGGGTAGACAGGCATGGGGAACTCATGGATAGAAGAATAACTTTATTTTATGAGGAACAAAATGAAACAAAAGCTACCATGGCAGCAAAAGTTACATAACAAATGGGAACAGGGAGAAATGGAGGGAAACAGAGCATGCATAGCTGTGGGAACCATTATCCACACACAATGAGGAAAAACAAAGACGCTGAACTTAAAAGGGATACTAACGAGGCACAATGACGAACGTCTGGGGAAAGACAGTGAGTCACAGGTGATAGTGGCAGGAGCTGGAACTGACTACATGGAGGAAAACTCACTAAGAACGTTGAAAAAATGACAAAAGAAAACAAAACGAAAACAAAATCTAAACACAAAACACTAATAAAACACAGACTCCCACACAAACACATGAAAAGGCACCTCCTGGGGTCATGGAAAAGATGTTAATCTGTTTCCGGCACGCATCAAGCAGAGAAAACATCTAAAATGAGATAAGAATCTACAAAAATTGGATTAACTGTCCAAAACATTGTTAAAAACTGGAGGGACAGTGGGGAGTGTGCATCAGTGTAAGAAGTGAGGCAGCAGAACTGAGACCAGACTGTGGTTGCTGCAGTTGGTCTGGTCTAGGTTCAGCAACGTTTTGTACCAAAACAATGAGGTCACCTGATGACCAGAATATACTGAACGACCAGGTTATTCCATCAGTGATTTTTTTTTTTTCTTCCGAGGCATGTTCTAAGATGATAAAGCCAAAATTCATTGGAATCAAATTGTGAAAGAGAGGTTAACGGAGCATGAGACATCATTAGCGCACATGGATTGGCCACCACAGAGTCTAGACCTGAACCCCACTGAAAATCTTAGGGATGTGCTTGAGAAGACTTTGCACAGTGGTCCCAATTTTTCATCATCTATACAAGATCTTGACCAAAAAAAAGTGCAACTCTGGACAAAAATAAATGTGACATTGCAGAAACTTGTGAAAACGATGTCATAGCGAATGTGTGCCATAATCAAAGGCGGTCCAACAAAGTGTTAATGTGTGACAGGTTTTCATCCAGACAGAGTAGAACTGTCTTTATACAGCTGTGGTGCGCTTAAGGTGCACTTTCAAATGACAGGAAAGCATCATTCAGTTAATTGAAAGAGGTCTCTGTCATTTACCAACCAACCAAACCTGACCAGTCATGACATGAGCAGTGTTGGATATGTTTATCTAGACTGGTCCTATGGTTTTGATTTGCTCAGAGATGGGATTATAATTAAATTATGACCCAGTTTTGACTGGGTTAAACTGGGCCAACAGCTCTAAGAGAGTCTCCCTGGAATTCAATATCTGTCAAGGAATAGAGTTTAATCTGCTTGCCACATCACGTAGAAAGGCTTTTGAAGCACCGTCTCATATTCCCTAACACATCAGAACCACATAAGATCTGTTGAGATCGCTCTTAGTCACGTCACCTCATACACTGACAGGTTGAGCTCCCCTTCTGTGGAGGAGGAGTTTAGGACCCTTTAAATGAGTAATGGCACTGGACATCGGGGCTCTTCCGGTGTTATGATCGCGTCATAGAACGGAGAGGCCAGCGCTGTAAAATGTAAACTTTTCCTGCTTTGATTTTAATATAATTGATAAAACTTAATTGACGTTTCCTTGATTTATTGATATTGTGAGTTGCCACTTCTGAGGGAGATTCGAGCCGGGGGGAAAGACGTGGGCTGGAGGTGGTTTCCTGGTCTGGTGACCCGCAGCCAGCTCCCGTCTTTAACAGCAGCCCAAGATGTTCAAGGGTCTGCTGAGGCACCTTGAATTAAAACAGTCATAGTAAGTCATTCAGTCCTGCTTGGACTTGTTTGTCAAGCTCATCGAACAGATACTTGAACTGAATCATAATAAAAGAAAAATCTGGTTTTGTGTTCTTTAAAAGAAACAGTTTTGGCTCTGAGTCAGTATCCGTTTCCCTACCTAAATATATCACTGCCATCTGAGTAGCATACTGATTCCAGGTTTGGAATTCTTGGTCACCAGTACGGTTTAGACAGTTGGTCTGTGTCATGGTAGTATTTGCATGAATGACCCATGATTTCCCAGAAGACAGGCACAAAGTATGACATTCTTGAATCATCACACATCACTTTTCTTCAAAAGTAGAGTGGTGAACTGGTTTACCTTTGCCAGATAAGCACATGAACTCAGCCATTCTTGTGATGTAAAGTAAACTGTGACTCATCAAACCAGCTCCTCTTTTTCAACAGCTTGGCAGTTGTTGTAATTACCTAACACCCACTTTGTGAGTTTCAGCAAACTACTTAACAACCAGTACGCTCCCACAAAGCATTTTAGGCAGTAAAGTTTCACAGAACCTTTCTATCAAATCTACAAGCACAGTCTTAACATTCTTTTTTTTTTTTTTTTTTTTTCTTTTTGATGGCCTCCCTTCTCCCCTTACAGCCATCCTCTCCACACCATTATTATGAAATATTTATTATAGTGACTATCTAGTGTAGGTTTTTTTTTTTTTTTTTTTTTTTTTTCCAATAGGATAGAAAGAAAGAAAAGACAAAGTAAGACTCCAAAATATAAGAAATATATACAAATAGAGCACACGTCAAAACACCCGGCCACTGTCTGTTCACCTGCAAAGAACATGACAAAACATAGCAACAAAATACATATGTATAAAGAACTTAAAATATTCATGGCTTTGCAGTAAGTTTCCATAAATATATATACCCATACCTACGCCTATATACATACATACATACATACACATGAATATACACTCACATACATATCTATATATCTACATATAAAGCCTAAATAAGCATCCCTGCTTCTATTTGTGTGTGGTTGTGAGCATGCATAAGTGTATAAGGCTTCTCTAATAGAACATTTATTAGTAACTGTGAAGCAGCAGAGACCCGACCCCCAAGACCAGAGGCAGATGAAAAAGGGGGGACCAGAGTCCAAGACCCCAGGAGGGACCCCGACCGCGGAGCCCCCAGAGCCACCCACACAGGACGAACCACTCACCCACCCCCCAGAACGGACCACAGGGGAGAACCGGAAGATCCCCACCAGCAACCACATACAGTGACCCCCCGGGGCCAACAGCGACAAACTCATAGGCCCCCGTCGGCACCCGCCGCACCGATGTAGGTCCAGGTCCAGGCACCGAGGCCCGGGCACCGAGGACTCGCACCACCCAGGCCAAGGCCTGACAGGGCCAGAGGACCCGAGCCCCACCAGGCAGACACCAGGCCGAGCCGACACACGCCCAAGCGCCCAGCCCCCGATACCAAGGGCCCCAAGCGCGCCGGCAGGCAAGGGCACACCCCACCAGGGGGCCGCGCGATAGGGGCGCGATGCCATTCTGATCTACAGCAGCTTGTCTGTTAGACTGAAAAACATGGACGGTTTCACTTTTTACATCATTGTGAATTGTGCTTATGACCTAACATCATAGTGAACTGTCCACTGTTCCACCTGGGTGTATCTCATGTGTGATGAGTTAAATGCAGAGCACAAATTTTGTCATTGTATGGGAACATACAATGACGACAACACACAGCAAAAAGAAAAAGTAATAAAAAAAATAATAAAATAAAATGTATATATGTTTATATATACTGTGCTCATGACCTTCCATCATAGTGAACTGTGCTCATGATTCTACCTTATACTGAACTGTACTCATGACCCTACATCATACCTACATTACAGTGAACTGTGCTCATGAAGAAATGGTCAGCGCCCCCCGTTGACCCCTCATCTGCTCAAGCTTCTACTCTTCATGCCAGGTTTCTGCCCCTCATGCCATTGTTTATGTTTCCCTGCTGTGCTTTGCCTATCACCTATCTCCCATTGCCCACATCAGCTCCTGTCAGTCAACCATTCACTACACCCCCTCAGCCTAAGCACAGCAATCAGACTTCATTCCATTAACCTGTTCAGCTCTCTTTTTAAGTCCCATGCTCATTCTCTGTCCCTGCCAAATTATTATACCTTCCATGGTCCCTAATAGTAAAGCCATTCATAGAATTCTGTTTCTATAGCCTTGTATCCTTGTCTTGAACCCTCGCATGTTTTTTGACTTCTCACCTTGCCTGACCCTTTTGGATTTAATCTGCTCATCTGACCACGGTTTCTGACTCTGCACCTTCCCCTTTGACTACGCTTTTGGATCACGACTTGGCTCTGGTTTCTGTTCTCTGCTTCTCCGTGCTTGAACCCCGCTATGCCTATTGGACCATATATCTGGATTTCCCCTGCCTGGATCATGTCTTCAGTCTGCTCTGCTGTAGCAGCTCACTTTGCATGAGTGACATCACCGGCTGCAGATGGACAACAGCACCTGCCATGTTACAAGATTGAGAAGGTTAGTGGCTTCAGCAATAACCCACAGAACCTCCTCGTCCTGGCTAAAGTCACTAACCTCTCTGTCTTTAAGATTGGACTCACACCTGGACTCTGACTCCTCCATCCAGCAACCAGCAGCCAATTAAATAAAAACTGTTCTTGCTTTTTTGCACTCCTGTGTCTGGCTTATTAAGAATCCCAAAACCCGATCGTGACACATGACCCTACATCATAGTGAACTCCCACAACATTATAGGTTTTCCGTCTTTTGAGCATTATTTCTAGTTCCTGCAGACAGGGAACCTCCTCAAAATGCTGATTTATCTCACGTATGACTCATTGTAGCACGTTTGGCAACACAAAGGTGATCCCCAGACAAAGTGTGTCAAACTAGTCATAAAGTTGACAAATATTATCTTGTGTCATGTGACTGAAGTTTTTTTTTTGTTCTTGGAGGACACAGTGCACAAAAATACTGTTTGTCTGATCTAAATCTGCAACAAACTTCTGCTCTCTTTCACTTGTGCAGTTTACAAAAAAATTACAAATTTATAGCACATTGTGCTATAATAAGCTTTTTCTTTTTTTTGTGTATGGGAATTGTCTTCTTTATGTAAAATTGCAATGCTATAGAGTTCAAAGTGTACTGAATTTGTCAGTTATTTTGGTAACTTCAGCTGAAAAAGGAAACAAAAGAGTATATTGACTATTGACAATAATCAAAATACACAGACAATTTTATGTAAACCTTGATGTACAAACTCAGATCCTCTCATAGAAACATATATGCAACGTATTCTACTGTGTGGAGTTTTGGACTTGTCCTCATTTAAGGCACTTGGTTTCAGTTGACAGTTTTAAAATGTGTATTTCTGAGTTTGTTTTATATTTTTAACTCTTTGATAATAATTGTTCATCTTTAAACTAACAAACAAAAACAATATTTGTTCATTTTATTGTCTATGAGGTCCTATTATTCCCAATTGCTAGGGAAAGTTAAAAAATGCACATCAAATTAAAGTATAAGTTTTTGGAGGATAGTAATCTTAACGTTGCAAATAAATTATATTCTACAAATTAAAATTAGATGTTTTGCTAAACTCAGCACGAGACTGTCTCATCCCTTGAGTTTAGGATCTTTTCTTTTGCCTAACTGGTTCATGAGTCTAAATTACATCCCTTTATCAAATCATGTTATTAACAATACACTGAAAACAAGTCATAGAAAGAAATTCACTTGACATGGTATCATTCATACCTTTCAGAATGACTGTATATGTTTGCTCAAAACTGCTTTTTTGAGTATAACAACATTTTTCTTGGAAGGTGGAAAGAAAATACCTTAGATGGTGAGTCAAAATATTTGGACAGTGTAGAGACATGTAGAAACTTGCACTCAGCTCATTACTGACACATTCAAAACTGGAACTGGGTGTATTTGTTGTTTTAGAAATGAGTCAAGTCTCTCAGATATATTTTCAAAATGCATCATAGGTGGACAGTGGGATTCAAATAATGCACTTTTATTTTATTATTTGCTTTATACTAAAGCAAAACTCAATGTGTTTTATTGAAAGGAAAGTTAGGTTTAAAAAAATTAAAACAAATATCCGTCTTATTGTTATTATTATGAAGATGGACATATTTCAGTTGGTGAAATCCTGACATAAGCCACATTTAAAAGGTTAAAAAAAAACTATAATGGTCTATGAATCCACTTTCTATTTCTTGTAATCCTTTAAAAATGTCAGCCTACAATTGTATAATTTCCATTTTTGCTTAGAAGTTACAGTTAAAGTAGTTTCATTATGACTTTCATAATGACTGATGTAGAAAGACCCAGAAGGAAGAAAGTGGGTAAAAGAAAATGAATGAATGAACGAACGAAAGAATGAAATAATGAATGAATGAATGAATGAATGAATGGAGTTAATTAAATTTGTTTAAGTCACTTGTTTAAATTTGTTCAAAAAATGGTGGCTTGAAAGCACCAAAGTTCATGCTCAGTAATCCAGGTATACATCCAACAATGCTCAGTCAGGTCATCTGGACATTTTTTTTTTTTTTTTTTTTGCTGAGCCGTTTCATCCTTCATCCAAAGGACTTCCTCAATCCGAGAAGCCACAAACAAAACTGATGGTGTAG
Source organism: Nematolebias whitei (assembly GCF_014905685.2). NCBI lineage: Eukaryota > Metazoa > Chordata > Actinopteri > Cyprinodontiformes > Rivulidae > Nematolebias > Nematolebias whitei. The sequence goes on from NC_056516.1 coordinate 35,341,086, forward strand.
AGGCAGGGCAGTCGAATCAGGACCTGAAAGTCCCAAGTTTGATTCCCAGTCATTTCACATCTCGTGGTGTCTCTGAGCAGCACACCTTATCTCCAGTTTCTTCCCGGGCACTTTCAATAGCTGCCCACTGCACCACCTGGTGGTGGATGGACATTATTATTATTATAACAACATACTTCTTATTGGGGGAAAAAAAAACAGTTTGCTGGTTATAAGATGGCCTCTGGGGCCCGCCCTCTCCTCCGGGGCCCGCCCTCTCCCTCGTCAACCCCTCTGAGACAGTCATATCAGAGTGGTTCAACACATCAAAGTTCATCCTCAATAATCCAGGTAAAAAAGCCAACAATGTTCACAGTTAGGTCATCTGGATGGTTTATTTTTTTTGCTGAGACGTTTCGTCCTTCATCCAAAGGACTTCCTCAACTGAGAAGCATCGTAGCATCAGCAAACTGTTTTTTTTTCCCCACTATGGAGTATGCTGTTAGTGGGAATCTGTTTTGTTTGGTGCCTTTTCAGGTTGAGGAAGTCCTTTGGATGAAGGACAAAACGTCTCAGCAAAAAAATAAACCGTCCAGATGACCTGACTGAACATTATTGGGTGTATTGAAGGCTTGATACTGGCAGGGCGGTGTTATTCTCTCAACTCTTCTTAGTTTGAAGGACGTCTATCAGGTGAAAGTTTTTTTTCCATTAATTATAATTTCAATATCTTATCAAGTTAAGCTCTTTATCGTAGATTCAAGCGCAAGGTTTAAGATTTATCTGAACCTGCTTCGATCAAACAAATGTTTATTTGCCGCCTGCAGATTATCAGACAATATTTAGTCTTAAATAAGCCACACTTGTTACAAGTTATCACCAACACGTGCAATAATCTTCATGTTTGTCAAAGTAAAATTAAATTCCCAGCTGTTATCTGTCAGATAGAGCATGGATCCATGTGAGGTCCTGGTTAATCATTGCCCACAGTGCTGCTTATTGTTCTCTGCGCTTTCATCTGTCGTGTCCTGCAGAGCTTCTTAAGATAAAAAGTGTCAGAAGGGACTTCATCAGTTTGTAGTTTGACTGGGTTTGGACACATAAAATGTGTGAAACCATCGCCTTCTGTCAATCAGTCACATCGCTGTTGCCTACACCTGGTCCAGAGGTCACCGGAGAGATAAATCCTCTTTTCTGTCAACCAGAGGACTCCTCGTAGCCATGAACTGGAGAAAAGCGGCGCAGGAAAACAAAAAGAAAATCATTGTGAGTACTGCTGTTTGCTCTGGAATAAATTTCACAAGAAACTTCCAATGAATTTAGCCTTTACATTAAACACAACACTTCATGTAAACGTGCTTAGAGCAGCACATTACAGCGCCAGAGAAATCCATTCATCTTTAAAACCTTATCATTAATAGAGCAAATCATAAAACACAAACCCAAGTGACAATAATGACTTTATTTATTTCGGCATTTTCTAGTTGTGGATTATTTTAATGGAGACGATATGTTTTTAATTAATTTCACTTTAGTGAAAACTTGTTTTTGTGCGTGTTACACAACACAAATACTATGGAACAATGCATGTTTCAGAAAAGCTTCATGGATTTTAGGGGTAAGTGAGGTCAGGGTGCGGTAGCTCGGTGGTCAGTGTTAATGTCTCATAGCCTTGAAGTTGTGGGTTTGAGTCCAGATTGCGTCAGGAAGGGTATTTGTAGAAAAACAATCCCCAAATCTTTCATGGGATGCTTGAATATAGGAGAAGCCATTTTTATTTTTTATTTTAGACGTAATTGAGGTTAAATTTGTGCTTTTCATAACTTTGCTATTGAGCAGAACAAGTAATAAACAGTGTTCTGAATTATTTGTTTAATAAATTAGAGCAGATTTTACTCATATTTACTATTAATATTGGAGCAACAATAAATATAAAATGGACATCTATGAAGAAGGATATGGACAATAAAGTGTTCAAGAGACCCAAATAAAGACGAATCCATCTTGATGATACATTTCCAAATTTTACACCATTTTGCTTCCAGTATTGTCTTTTGAAAAATAATAAAATAAAATACATGTTGACGATTGTTAACATTTATTTCTCAGCCTAAACAAACGGCCAACAATGCAAACGTATGATTGCTTCTGAATGATTGTCTGCATTTGTGAATCATAAAGACATTTTAAAACAAGCTTTTACGGTCTGCCCAAAGAAAATGCTACGATATTATGGGGACATAAAGTTACCAGGTTCAGTTAAAGCTGCACTACCGGTACTAAATGATGTCATCTTATCAACGCACACTGTGTTGTTATTGTTGTTGTTTTATGTTGTTGTTTTGATGAACTTGTGTTGGACAGGTTGGTGTCTTGGCTGTAGCGATCGTAACTTTAATCTTTGGTCTCGGACTTGGTCTTGGACTGGAACTGCAGAGATGTAAAGATAAAGGTATTCTCACACGTGCGCCCTTACTTACACCCCAACGTGCATTTACCGGTACCTGCGTGCTCGGATACTCCACAAAGCTTTCACTCAGTCAGGAGATTTCTTCTGACTCCACTGTTTGATAAAGTGTGGACCACACCGAGACCGAGGGTCTGAGAGCAGGGATGGGGTAGCAAGACACCTGTTCTCTCGCTGCTCCTCGGGCGCTTACATAGCTGCTCCACCTGAGTGTAATACAGACACAAATTTTAATTTGTAGCACTTTCACAATCCAGGACTACAAGCCGATAACAGACAAGATGACAGACTGATGAGTGAGTGAGAGGAAACTAGGACTATAAATAAGCTGGGGGTGGGGGATGATTATGAACGTAAACAGATGAAACTAATGAACGTTACGAGCATGTGAGCGTGGCTGACTGTCAGCAAGAATGACAGAACAGATTTAGAGACTTGAAAACAAGACAAACTAAACACGAGGACTCTCAACGTGAAAGAACAAGAACATGTCGGAGTAAGAATACACTCGCAACACTCTGTCCCAAAATAAGTAAATAAATAAACAAAAACAATATGTTACGTCTCGAACGGATGAGTTGGGGTGAAATAAATACAACAATATAGCTGAGCAGTCACTGCGTCTTCACAAATTTCATAAAAGTTTCACACATAAAGTACCACTTTACAAAGGTAGTAATGAACTTGAACAAGTTTTCTTCTGCATGTCACAAAACTGTGGTGAAGATTCTCTCTTTAGCTGCTCAGTGATCAGCAGCAGATGATGATCAGCAGCAGGTGATTCACTGCCAGCTGTGCTGATCTGATCTCACGTCAGAGCTGAGCGGCTGAGCAGCTCCCTGTCGTGGATCTCACTCAAAACATGCAAAAAAAAATGACAATAGGTTTGATTAAAATTGTGTTTTGTCATAAGAAAAGTAATAAAGAAACAACTTAGAGATATTAAATTATGTATCTAAGTCCATGGAATAAACACAATCCTAATTTGAAACAAATGTAAAATGATTTCAATATGGAGTTCATTTCAAAAAGTTGGTTTGGTGGAGAAAATCAAATTGAAGGTACAAAAGAAACATTTAGAGAGAAAGAAACTTTTTTTTTAACCATTAAAAAATAACTATTATAAAGAAAAGCGTAAAACTTCAGTTTATCTGTGGGTTTTTTTGTGTGTGTGTCTCAGTTTATTTTAAATTCATTTTCCCCTCATTGGTCCTGGTTTTTCTTTTTTCTTTTCTTTGTTTCATTGTTTTCCCAGTTAGGTGCCATCTGCTACTTCTTCCACAATCAGCTTCTGCTCCTTAGCTAAAGCTCCGCCCACTCACACCTGTTCCCCGTTGTCATTTTGCCCAGGTGTCTCTGCTCTGTTCATCAGCCCCTGTCCTCAGTTTCAACTCCACCTTTATTCTGGTGTTGTTTCAGCTTATTTGTATACTTCAATTAAATGTTTTTAGTTGAATATTTCAAGCGTTATGTGTTTGTCTGCATGCATGGGTCTAATCGCTACAAAACAGAATAAGCCAAGAAAATTTCATAAAAATATTATAACATCCAGTTTAACTGATAATAAACCAGCACTGTGGTACTCCTGCCCATGGGATTTACCTGTATAAATAAAGGTTGATTGATTTGTTTGGAACGTTTAGAGAATCTATACGAGAACACGTCCAACCACTGCTGCAAATGATCAGAAATGATTTGAGCAAGAAGAAATCTTAGACATATTTGGTTTATGATTATTTATTTATGAAATTCGCACAACTAATAAGTACAGTGGTTCCTCGTTTATCACAGGGGCTCCATACCCTGATAAGTAAAAAACGTGAAGTTGGAATAGTAATACA
>NC_056516.1:35345472-35346905 GCF_014905685.2 Nematolebias whitei
ATATATATTAGTTAAGTTGAAACCAAAGCCATATTTGGATTTATGCAGTATCTGAAACTGATTTTTTTTAAACGTAATGTAAGAAAAAATATAATAACAAGATAGAGGAATTTTTTTTTTTTGTGATCTTTATTTACTTTAGTTCAAGTCTGTATAACTGAGTCAGCATCATGTGTTTATTTCTTCTTAACAGCAGCTGGACGGAGACAAAACACAAGTTCTGTGTCATAAAAATCACCCGTTGAGTGTTCGTCAGGGAGGTGATGAAGACTTTTGTTTTTCCCACAGTGCTTTGAGCCAAAGGCCTGTGATGAACGCCAAGAACATCCTCAATTTATTTTATTTTAGCAAGAATTTAGGCACAAAACGGTAGTCACATTTAAAAAAAAAAGAAACGGACAAATCAAGAAAAAGCCCAGACTACACAACTTACACAAAAAAAAAAAAAAATACGACCCTCATTGTTTAAAGGTTGGCACTTTATTGTGATCTTTTCGTAGCCAACACGTTTCTTATTTGCTATACAGTCTCTCTTCAATAAATGCTTTCATATCCTTTAGGCGTCCCACAAACATCCTGCAGGAACAGATGTTACGAGCCCTTTGACGATGAGGTCCCAGGTTGCAGATGTGACGAGAACTGCGTTCTCAGCAAGAGCTGCTGTCACGACTACTATGACCTTTGCACCCTTCCGAGTAAGACGTTGTTTTTCACGTTGTGTCTTCCTCCTTGCTCCGGTAACAGTAGAAATCAGCATTTCCTGGATGCCTATTGTAGAGTACAAAAGTTCAAAGCATCACTCACAAACCAACTGAAGAAAGAGAAATACACAAAATATATTAGTTGTGTGTACTTTGCTGCGGTTGTGTTGTTCTTAACTTCCTGAATGTTTGTTTCAGCCGAGCAGTGGAAATGCACGAAGCTGCGCTGCGGTGAGAAGAGGCTGACGGAGAGCAAATGTCACTGCTCTGAAGACTGCCTGCTGGCAGGAGACTGCTGCACAAACTACAAAAATGTCTGCCACGGTAAGACAATGTTGCAGCATGTTGATGAAATCCAAAACATGGAACAATATCGTCTCTCTAATGTGCGTTGATTGTGCAAATTGTTCAAATTATTTGCTAAATACAGAAAATATTAAAGTTCACTGCATTTCGATTTGTCTTTTTTGTTTTGTGAGTTCTCTTTACAAAGCTGTGGATGTTGTGGAGAATTATGTAGTTTTCAAGATTTTGAATTATTCAACTGAATGAATCATTAAGATTTTTTTCTGGGCAGATATTGAAAAATATATTCTACTTAAAAAGAAAACAAAAAAAACCAAAAACAAATTTGTTTACATTCAAGGCAAGTTAACAACACTTTCACAAAGTCTATCAAAGCAAAGTTCTTCCTTAAGTTTCAAAACAAATATATTTTAATATATACTTTAT
>NC_056516.1:35347305-35351809 GCF_014905685.2 Nematolebias whitei
TGTATGTATGTATGTATGTATGTATGTATGGATGGATGGATAAATAATTTGGGCCATTGGCAAGCTGGCACTAAAATCTGAAGTTTGAGGATATAATAATAATAAAGTTTGGATTAAAGATCAAATTCATGATTTTTGTGAATCTGGTTTCCTGCCTCTTCCTTTTTGTTTAGGTTGGTGGATGAGCGGCAGTAATGTGCAGATGGGATCTTTTGCTGTGGCGGGATATCTTCTTTACAGATTCTCACAAAGTCAGTCACAACACGTCACACAAACACGTCACACAAGTCAGTTTTTATGTAGCTGACACAAAGAGACTAACAAGTACAAAATGTGCAACATATGTAACTTTGTTGAAACTTGAAATTACAGTGCCTTGCGAAAGTATTCGACCCCCTTGAACGTTTCAACCTTTTGCCACATTTCAGGCTTCAAACATAAAGATATACAATTTTATTTTTTTTGTGAAGAATCAACAAGTGGGACACAATCGTGAAGTGGAATGAAATATATTGGATGTGTCAAACTTTTTTAACAAATAAAAAACTGAAAAGTGGGGCGTGCAATATTATTCGGCCCCTTTACTTTCAGTGCAGCAAACTCACTCCAGAAGTTCAGTGAGGATCTATGAATGATCCAATGTTGTCCCAAATGACTGATGATGATAAATAGAATCCACCTGTGTGTAATCAAGTATCCGTATAAATGCACCTGATCTGTGATAGTCTCAGAGTTCTGTTCAAAGCGCAGAGAGCATCATGAAGACCAAGGAACACACCAGGCAGGTCTGAGATACTGTTGTGGAGAAGTTTAAAGCCGGATTTGGATACAAAAAGATTTCCCAAGCTTTAAACATCCCAAGGAGCACTGTGCAAGCAATCATATTGAAATGGAAGGAGTATCAGACCACTGCAAATCTACCAAGACCCGGCCGTCCCTCTAAACTTTCATCTGGAACAAGGAGAAGACTGATCAGAGATGCAGCCAAGAGGCCCATGATGACTCTGGATGAACTGCAGAGATGTACAGCTGAGGTGGGAGAGTCTGTCCATAGGACAACAATCAGTCGTACACTGCACAAATCTGGCCTTTATGGAAGAGTGGCAAGAAGAAAGCCATTTCTCAAAGATATCCATAAAAAGTGTTGTTTGAAGTTTGTCACAAGCACCTGGGAGACACCAAACATGTGGAAGAAGGTGCTCTGGTCACATGAAACCAAAATCCAACTGTTTGGCCACAATGCAAAACGATATGTTTGGCGTAAAAGCGACACAGCTCATCACCCTGAACACACCATCCCCACTGTCAAACATGGCGGGGGCAGCATCATGATTTGGGCCTGCTTTTCGTCAGCAGGGACAGGGAAGATGGTCAGAATTGATGGGAAGATGGATGGGGCCAAATACAGGACCATTCTGGAAGAAAACCTGTTTGAGTCTGCAAGAGACCTGAGACTGGGACAAAGATTAATCTTCCAACAAGACAATGATCCAAAACATAAAGACACATCTACAATGGAATGGTTCACAAATAAACGTATCCAGGTGTTGGAATGGCCAAGTCAAAGTCCAGACCTGAATCCAATCGAGAGTCTGTGGAAAGAGCTGAAGACTGCTGTTCACAAACGCTCTCCATCCAACCTCACTGAGCTCGAGCTGTTTTGTTGGAAAGAATGGGCAAGAATTTCAGTGTCTTCATGTTCAACACTGATAGAGACAAACCCCAAGAGACTTGCAGCTGGAACTGCAGCTGGAACTGCAGCTGGAACTGCAGCAAAAGGCGGCGCTACAAAGTATTAACGCTAGGGGGCCGGATAATATTACACGCCCCACTTTTCAGTTGTTTATTTGTTAAAAAAGTTTGACACATCTAATAAATTTCATTCCACTTCACGATTGTGTCCCACTTGTTGTTGATTCTTCATAAAAAAATTAAAATTTTATATCTTTATGTTTGAAGCCTGAAATGTGGCAAAAGGTTGAAAAGTTCAAGGGGGTCGAATACTTTTGCAAGGCACTATATATATATATATATATAATGCAATGCAATGAATACCATAAAGAATAAATATTGAAAAATGCTATGGTGGATAAATAATTACAATGTTTATTTAAAAAACAGCAGTTTTCCAAACTTGTGTTTTAAAAAATCATTAAACTATGCTTTCATTTGTATCACAGTTCTCTGAATAAATGATCTGAATGTCTGACGAGGTTCAGTCAGGTCCTCTGGACAGACTCTTCTCTTTTGAATCGTTTCATCTTTTCAGTCTGAATGATCTGAATGTTTTCTCTCCTCATTCATGATGTCTTTTATCTTCCATTATTGTTTGGCGTATTGAGTTTTGAACTGATGTTTAGTCTTGTGACATGAAATCGGATACGTTGCATTAATTTTCCAGTGATGCGTCAACAACTCTATTTATAGAACTTCAGAAATCCTAACTCATGGAAGCTGATTGGTTTCCACTGAGGTAAACGGATTATATATAAAAAAAACTCATCTTAAACGTGACTTCTGCCATTCACTGTCTTTGGTTTCACTTCCTCAAAATGCTTTAGAACGTCACATGTTGTAACCTAAAATGACACACATGTATATCTACTCATGTTATGACTAATCTTCAGACTCTCAGTTAAAAAATAGTTGGCACAGCAACTAAATCAGCCATTTGAATGATGAGGAGTCTCGTGATGTCTGTCAGTGATAAAATTAAATTACACAAACATTTATTTGAATCAAGGAAAAAAGGAATTGTACTTTTTATTTTATATGAGTAAAAAAAAGGTTTTAGTTGTATTTAAAACTTGTTTTATTATCCTGCAAGCAATTATTTTAGAAATGTATTTGGACAATGGAGGTTTTATTAAAATTTACTTTCTCAAAATTATATAATTTGAGTTTATTAAAGCAGTTTACAGGTTTTATTAATGCCATAAGTTTCTTATTATGCAAACCAACTCTCTGATCTGTCTGGATTTTTGTACACTGAAAGGAGCAAATAGCTCTAAATGTCCAGTAATACTTTATAACACAGATTTAAAAAGTAATAAAGTGCAAGTAAAAACGAAAGTATGTCTAAAAAGACTGAAAGTAGACAGAAACTACAAACAAAACAAAAGTAAAAGCAAATTCGATCCGAAAGCGATAAATCTTATAGATGGAAATCAACTCATGTCGCCTGCAGAGGTGGTGGTGGTGGTGGTGGTGGTGGGGGAGGCGGTTACTCTAGTTTTCACCTACTGCTTCTAATTAGAGACCTTGTAGGTTTTAATTTCTTTCCAAGGACAAATTAACTTTTTAACTTTTTGTATACTGTATTGTGTTTTTAAATTTTATTCTGGGACATTTTATCTTTATTTTTTTAATTTTTGACTCAGAATTAATTTAGACTGAACAAGTCAAAGAAATGGATTAGGTGGCAAAGTGTAATCAGATGAAGTTCAAAGTGTTTGCATTTATATCTTCTTCTTTCAGCTGCTCCCTCTTCAGGGGTCTCTACAGTGAGTCGTCCTCCTCTGTCTCACTCTGTCCTCACTTCAACTACCTCCATGTCCTCTCTAACTGCATCCATCTATCTCCTCTTTGTTGCATTTCTAACATCCTTCTACTAATATACCTACTGTTCCTCCTCTGGACATGTCCAAACCATCTCAGTCTGGTCCCTCTTTATCTTCCAGTTTTTCAACCTGTGCTGTATCTCTAATGATCTCATCCCTAATCTCATCCATCCTTGTCTCGCCCAAGAAGAACCTGAACATTGTAATTTCTGCCACTTCCAGTTCTGTCTCCTGTCTTTTTGTAACGGACCATAAAACACTTAAAACTGTTGACTTAATTTACCAGTAATATCTGTAATACCTACAGGTCACACCTTTTCTTTCTCCATTATGAGTCAACAGGAGTGTGAGGTGCCATTACTCTCTTGACGTTTAGTAAAGATTGTTTTATGTAACAGAAACAGGAGAGGCTGGTCGAGTTGCTCCTTTGATTTAATCAAAAAGAAAACTGGATGGAGGAAACCTCCTGCTGATGTGTGGGTGGAACAACCAGCCACACAGGCAGGAGTTTCCCCTGGCTCAATGAAAAACAGAGCAAAGGGCAACAACTTCAAGGTTGCACTTATACAAATAATACATTTTAGATTTGTGTGAAATTTGTATGGGGTATTTCTGTTGTGTATGTGCTGTCATGTGCCTAGGGCACATTGGCCTTATTGTTTTGTCCCTTTGGTCATGTCTTGGGTTCTGAGTTGGCTGATCAGCCTTTAATTGTTTTGGGCTGTGGCTTTTTCAGCCACACCTACTTAAGAAAGATCAGAGAGCTTTGAGCCCCTTCCCCTTTCCCTCTCTTGGCACTCTTGGCTTTCTTGGCACTCTTGGCACTCTTGGCTTTCTTGGCACTCTTGGCACTCTTGGCACCCTTGGCACTCTTGGCACTCTTGGCACTCTTGGCTCTCTTGGCACTCTTGGCACTCTTGGCTTTCTTGGCACTCTTGGCACTC
>NC_056516.1:35351819-35443038 GCF_014905685.2 Nematolebias whitei
CACTCTTGGCACTCTTGGCTTTCTTGGCACTCTTGGCACTCTTGGCTCTTTTGGCACTCTTGGCACGCTTGAAGACTCCCTTTGTTTTTGCTCCTCTCATGCTCCCACATTTTTGGACATTTTTCTTGGCTGCCCTGGTTTTCCCAGGGCCTTTGTTCTTTTCTTTGTCCTGGACCTGTGGCCTGCTGTTGGTGATTCCAGCCAACTCAGGTAATTTTTGTTAACTTTTTGTATATTTGTTGTTACTTTGGCCTGGTGGGACCGGTTGTCCTGTTTTCGCAGGTTTGGTTGCTCTTTGGTTTCCTTGAACTTAAAAAGAAAACTGGCATTCACAGCAGCCGTCTAAATTCAACCTGTGTTCACGCTTTCAGGAGAAAAACGTTGTTGCTGGCACATCTAACAGTGTCTCACTGGGCTGCAAGTGTTGTTTAGTTAGCAAACAACATTTGCAACTCATGGCTTCCTGCTTCGTTAATTAGACTGTGATGGAAAACTTTCCTATTTTTGACTCATTTTGGGTCACCAGTTAGTCTCCAACAGACACAGCCCAGTGATATATTATGTTGCACCCCTTGGAGCTGCAGTCGATCCTGATCATTCTAACACAGCCATCAAAACACGTTACAGTAGAGTCTAAAACAAAGTGAAGAAAGAGGACTGGAATTGCTCTCAGATTAAAATCTCATAATGAGACCAAGGAAAGTCTAATCACCTTACAGCTGTCAAATATCAGAACTGAGTAAAGTCACTTCAAATTTAAATAAATTTAAGGTTCTTCTTGACTTTATCAGTGACATCGATGAGTACCAAAAACGTCTCTCAACAAAAAAACAAGAAACTGCCCAGAAGACCTGACTGAACATTGTTGTTATTTTAACCTGGATCATTGAGCATGAACTTTGGTGTTTTGAACCACTTTGGCTGTGGCAGCTTGGGAGGAGTTGACGGGGGAGAGTGCAGCCCCCAGAAACCATCTTATCACCAGGAAGCTGGTTGGTCGACTGTAGGAATGTACTGCTTAGTGGAGAAAACAGTTTGTTTGTGACTCCTAAGACTGATGAAGCCCTTCAAATGGAGGGTGAAGCGTCTCGCAACAACAACAAAAAAAACTGTCCAGATGACCTGACTGAACATGGTTGGAGTACCAAGATCATTTTGTTTTGCAATTTTTGACCAAATTAAATAGTAGCCAAAATAACCAAAATCAGAACCAACAACGGCAGCACGGTGGCGCAACTGGTAGAGCTGCTGCCTCTCAGCGAGAAGGTCCTTGGTTCAAACCCCGGTCCAGGGGCCTTTCTGGGTGGAGTTTGCATGTTCTCTCCGTGCATGCATGGGTTTTCTCCGGGTGCTCCGGTTTCCTCCCACAGACCAAAAACATGCATGTTAGGCTGATTGGTAACTCTAAATTGTCCCTAGGTGTGAGTGAGAGAGTGAATGGTTGTTTGTCTCGTTTGTCTCTATGTGGCCCTGTGATGGACTTGCGACCCGTCCAGGGTGTACCCCGCCCCTCGCACAGTGATTGCTGGACATGGGCACCAGCGACCCCCGTGACCCAAAATGGAATAAACGGGTAAAGATAATGGATGGATGGATGGAGAACCAACAACGGTTCAGCTGGCATCCAGCTGGTACTGCCATTAAACAAAACAAGAATTAAAAATTAAAGCAAACTCAATCTGAAAGTGGTAAATCTTTCAGATGGAAATCAATACATCATCTGCAGAGGTGGGGGTACTCTAGGTTTTTTTGTTTCTTTGGTTTTTTACCACATACTGCTTCTGTATCTTATTTTTTACTTGATACTGTGGTTTTATTTTTAATCACTTTGGTAACAGTTGCTGTTTTAAATGTCATTTATAAATACATTTGACTTGACTTGACATACTGCTTCTACTTAAAAACCTTGTAGGTTTTATTTAGTCTCCGAGGAGAAAGGGACTTTTTGACAGTATTGACAGTTTGCATGGGTACACCACTATTAAAACAGAATAGACCAAATAAAAATTGATCGATTTCCTTGAAGATATTGTGAAAAGCCTTATTTTGCTATTATAAGAGATTGAGCTCTTTTATATCTGTAAATATAAAATGAAGAATGAGATGAACTAGACAAAGCTTTTCCTTAGTTTACACATTTCCCAGGAGTTTTCATTTCTGAAGTTGTGTAAAAATAGGAGCTGCTCCGATACATAGACAGAAAGCAAAAAAGCAGGAGGAGAACAGGGAGCGGGAAGAAAGGCGTGCACCTCGTTACAGAGCCAGTGAGAAAAAACAAAACACAAACAGGAACATGTCTGCATTGGTTTTTGCCAGGAACTTAAAATATGTTTAAAGCCACTTAGACAGGTCAAGGTCGAGAGCTTCGGATCTTTTTGCAAGATATTAAAAGTGCATCTTAAAACCAATGTTTGTATTTGTGGATTTTACATACATTGCCAGGGGGTCTAAGTCAACTGGAGGGCTCGGACATGCTCCAATAGGTCAAAAAACAAGTTCCTCAGTCTTTTTTCATTAAAATGCAGGAAGTTTAGGGCCATCCAAGCTTTAAGATCCTCGAGACACAATAAAAGAGGTTTAATGGACCAAGCATCAACTCACCTTAAAGGTACGTTGATTTGGCAATCATCATCGTAGCAATGAAAGTAGATGTGTGTTTTGTAAAAATCAATTCTAGAGGAAGTAGATATAAAGACAAAAACAAAGACCCTAAAATTGAGCCCTGGGGTACCCCATATGGCAGAGGAGCAGACATGATACATGGAAGAACAATCAAATCTGCCTGTGTGGGGGACAGGAACACTGCAAAATGTTTTTTTTTTTTTTCATGTACCCTTTATTTATACAGATAGTCTCACTGAGCCACAATAACTCATTTTCAAGAGAGACTTTTCATTTCAAGACATTTCAAGATAAATGGGAAACACCTGGCTTCGTACACCACCACAAGGATTCATAGTTTATCTGTTGGGGCATTTTTTTGTGTAGAAGAGTTGAGAAAGTCCCAATTATCCAGAGTTAAAGCAAAGTGCCGGTCCACTTTGACCTTCCCTACCTGCCCACATGTTTCTTATTAATTTTCAGTTATCTAGACAACGAACGATATGTAGTATTACAACACCGCATCTGCTCAATGATCTCTGTATTCCTTTGCTGTAGAAGAGAAGGAGTGGGTGGAGGACGTCTGCGAGGACCTGTCAACCCCCAAATGCCCAGCCAGGTAAGGAGTGCAAAGGGCATCTATGTTATTTTATTTTTACCCATTTAGAAAATAAGTTTTTTACAATCTCAGCCAAACCGTTTCAGGATCTGAAGAACTTGTTACAAATCATAAATGTGCAATGCTATGTTTTGTTGTTGTTGTTGCTTGAAGTTGTTGTTTGACATTGCTCACATTTCATGTTTTAAACAGGAATAATCAGAATTTTAAAGTCAACCCTGCACATGCCTTGTTAAAGCTCCTTCTCTGCAATGACAGGAACTCTATGTATGTTTATGTCCATTTCTAGCTCGTGCATCTCTTCCTGTCTGACTTTGTTTTCTTTACAGCTTCAAGCGTCAGCCGCTGATCCTCGTCTCCCTGGATGGACTGAGGGCGGAGTACTTGCAGTCGTGGAGCACTCTCGTCCCTGTTTTGGATAAACTCAGTTAATGTGAACCACGTTTTGTTTGGTTCTTCTGATCTTGTTGATTTTATTGCCGGGAAAACAAATTACGCGTTGAAAATTAAAGTGCTCATCCCTTGTTGTTTACGATGAGCATCCCCTTTTCTCTTTAAAGGACTTTTCAATCTAAAATGAACAGAAGGGATACAGTTATTTTAAAGTGAAGTTTTGTCAAATAGTTGCTGATAATACTTCATCATGTATGTGGGATCTATCACAGGAGACAGGTTATGAAAGAAGTCTTCCTTTAGGCAAAGCTAACTAACGGCTACCCAATGAAATCTTGTTTTACGTCATATTTATAGTTAGTAAAACGATTTTCTCAAAAACAACAGTGTGAGAGAATTCTGCTTTAGCTAATATTAAACATTTAGACTTTACATGTAATGATGTGTTTAGATTGAGTCTAACACCCACACAATGCATGTGTGCAGAGAGTAGAACGTTGTTTGGCTTGACCTGGAGGTAGAAATGTGTTCATGCTCTAGGTCACAATTTTTAATGATTGATAATATTTGACAGAACATCGCTTCAAAGACGACCAAACTGTCTCTTTAAAGGCTGTGAAGGGGGGTTCATAATCATAATTTTGCACTCTTCTGATGAATAGACCCTGATTTCTAACTAGGCAGCAACCTTTAGGCTTGTTTCAACTGGATTTTCCACTGAATCTCTTGAATGTTCTTTATCAAATTGTACCAGTTATCACATTTTTTCCTTCATGTGTGAATAGTTATGACAAGTGTTGGTCAGTTGCCAATGATACACAAAGTGCACGTTTTATTCCAAGGAAGGTCTCAAGGTCAAGAAGCTGTTTTTGTCTTTTGCAGGAAAATGTGGAACGTCAGTTCCGTTCATGCAGGCAGCATTTCCAAGCAAGACTTTTCCTAATCACTACACGATTGTTACGGTAATACCATACCATACCATTTTATTTATAGAGCACTTAAAACAGCGACAAGGGCAACCAAAGTGCTGTACAGACAGAACAACAGGTAACACACAAAGCAATATACAAAATGAAGTAAATCAGAATATAGACATAAAAATGATGCAGATAATGATGACAAATGAGTGTGGAGCGTACAGGTTCAAAACACAGATCATCAGGTGTTGAAAGCCACCGAATAGTAGTGGGTTTTTTAAACGATGGCATCAATCAATAATGGCATCAAACAATTCATATTTCTGCTGAGCTGGCACTCTAAAAGTAAATCAGAGATAAATACAAGGAAGTACTCAAGATTTGCGAATAAAATAAGTTAGAAATTGCAAAATTCTTTGTTTTATTCTGCATTGTATGCAAAGTGCAATGACTCATGGTTAGTTGGCAGTTATGATACCTTTTAAAAGTTTTGATAAGATTTAGTTAAAATTACTCGGCACTGGTCAGAAAATTCCCTAGATTTTCTGGGAACTTGTTGCAAAAAATAATAACTAGAGAAATCGCAATTCCAGCAAAAATGAAGTGTGAATGCTTATTGCTGAAGAACATGCTGAAAAACAGCTGAAATTAGCTAAAAACATGCTGAAACGTAGCTGAAATGGAAGAACAAGCGTAAGTTAGCAAAAGAAAGCAGAAAGAACACATACCTGGTATTTGCGGGTACCAGAGTGTTGAAGTATTTGTGGTTTAAATGAGCAGAAATGAGCACAAAAATTAGTAAATAAAAAAAGGCATGAAATTAAAAATAAATAGCTGAAAAGTAGCTGAAAAGACAGAAAAAAAGCCTAACTTACCAGATGGAAGTGGAGAGAGCACAATTGTGCCCAATCAGGATGAAAGAAGCACAAATTTAATTCAACCTTTATTTAGACAGTTAAGCTAATTATTATTATTGAGCCTCAAGGACTCATTTACAAGAGAGACCTGATTTCAACAAAGAATGATGACAACAGTGTACAACAAGGACAACAATAGACAATCATAAAAGAGGCATGCAGATTTTTTTTTTTTTTACAAATTACAAAAAGATGGTAAAAAAGTAGCAAAAAACAGCTAGATTCTAAGGCGAATGTAGAAAACTAAAAACAGGAACATGTCTGCATTGGTCCCTGCCAGTCCAACAGATTCTTAAAGCCACTTAGAGAGGTCAAGGTCGAGAGCTTCAGATCTTTTTGTAAGGTATTCCAGGAAACAGGAGCGGAGTAGGAGAAGGCCCTTTTGCCAAGTTCAGGCCGCACTGAGGTAACACTGCAGGTAATAATGTCCTGAGAGCGCACGCTGTAACTGCACTCACGCAGAGACATGTAGGAGGAGATGTATGAAGGCAACAGACCAAGAAGTGATTTAAAGATGAAAATGTACCAGTGAGAGGGTCTGTGTGAAATTAATGATGACCAGTTAACCAGTGAATACTGGGTGCAGTGGTGGATACGATAATCACAGCCAGTTATGAATCTTAGTGCCCCATGATAGACAACATCCAACTTCTGCAGGGTTCTTGTAGGAGTTTTCATGTAAATAATGTCACCTTAATCAATGGAGGGAAGGAAAGTCACAGATACGAGGAGTTTTCTAGCATTCAGAGTTAGACAGGATCTGTTTCTGAAAAAGAAACCCAGTTTAACTTTCAGTTTCTTTACCAAGTTTTCCACATGGAGCTTAAAAGAGAGATGCGAGTCGACCAAGATACCCAAATATTTATAGGAATCAACAAACTCAATGGGGACACCATTTGAGGATAAAATCAGAGGAAGAACTGCAGGGACCGATATCCTGTTTGAAAAAAGCATCCTTTTGGTTTTATCGGCATTTAGGACAAGTTTGAGGCGGAACAAATCAGACTGGATGATGTCAAATGTGGATTGCAAAAGCTGGAAAGCCTTAGCAACAGTTTTAGCTCGACAATAAACAACTGTGTCATCAGCATAGAAATGTATGGATGCATTAAGGATGCTCTGACCTACATTACCTATGTACTGTAGACTGGGAAGAGGGTGGGTCCTAAGACTGAGCCTTGTGGTACACCATTGTTGACTGTTAGATAACTGAAGGAAGTATCATTATGTTGAACACATTGTCTGAAAGATAGTTAGAGAACCAACCAATGGTGTGATCTGAGAAACCGATTTCTGAGAGTTTATGACACAAGATGTTCTGATCCACAGAGTCAGAGTCTTTAGACAGGTCTAAGAAAAGTGCAGCACAATAATCCTTAGCATCCAGTGCTTCAACAACGTTATTAAGAACCTTCAGTGAAGCAGTGGTTGTGCTGTGTTGTTTCCTGAAACCAGATTGATGTGGAGGTAAGATGTTAAATGAGTCCAGGTAATTTTTGATTTGAGAGTTTATCAGTTTTTCTAGAACCTTGGCTAAAATGCAGAGTTTAGAGATTGGTCGATAGTTGTTAAGTGAGGTGGGGTCACCTCCCTTCAGCAAAGGACCAACAAAGGCTGTTTTCCAAGTGTCTGGGATGAAGTTTTGGCTTATGGAAAGGTTAAAGATGTGGGACACAGTGTCCCACAAATAAGTACAAAAAGTGAAAATTATCTGAAAAGGTTGAAATTAGCAAAAAAAAACAAACAAAAAAAACAGCTGAATTGTAGGTAAAAAAAAAGAAAAAGAAGTAAGTTTAGAGAGCACATTTATGCCCAATTGGGAAGAAAAAAAATAGCAATTAGCACCTAAAAGTGAAAACTATCTGAAAAAAGCAGAAATTTGCACACATACACAAACAAAAGCTGAATAAAAGCTAAAAAAAAAACTAAAAACAAAAAAACAGAAATAAGCTACAAGTAACAGTAGTAAGTGAAACAAGAACATTGTTGCTGAATTAGGCTGGAAAAAGTTTAAGCGAGTGCAAAAAATGTGGAATTAGCTGAAATGCTAAAATTAGCATTAGCAGCTGAATAATAGCTGAAATAGCTGAAACTTGCAAAAATAAGCTGAAAGGAGCATGACAAGCTGAAATCAGCAGAAAGAAGTTAGAAGAAGCACAGAAATGTTGTAGTTAGCAGAAAGAATCTGAAAGAAGCACAAAACAGCTGAAAGAAACAGCTGAAAGTAGCTAAAAAAGTTTAAATTTGCAGAAGGAAGTTGAAACAAGCTGAACCAGAAGAACATGTGAAAGGAGCAGTAAAAGGTTGTAAACAGATCTAAAGATTTGAAGGATGTAAAATGAGCACCATTCATTTTCTATGAGGAAAAAATAAAGTGGCAGAAAAGGCAAAATATTTCCAAAAGCTAAAGTAGCACCAATACCTAAAGTCATAGATTGTCCTGAAAGAGCTGAATGTTTTCATTATTCTTCATAAGCATTCACACTATAAGAAAAAATGAATTAAAGAGAGGCAATAACATAAGGCATTGTTCATTTGTTAAACCAACAGCTTTCTGAAAACACACATTTTTGCTGGAAATGCAGGAAAACAATAAGCAGTTACCAAATTTTAATATGAGTCACTGTTGAAGAAAATCAATCATCAGTCCATATTTATTCTAAAACTGATTTCAAAGGTTTTTTAATGAAGTGGATGATAATCAAAAATCTGTTCTTCACTTTGTTTGGTTCGTCCCTCAGGGCCTGTATCCAGAGTCCAATGGTTTGATTGACAACAACATGTACGACCCCGTGTTCAATGCTAGCTTCAGCCTGTCCAGTCCTGAGAAAAACAACCCCGCCTGGTACCTCGGGCAACCCGTGAGTTCTGCTCTTTACTCAGTCTGACTTCCAGAGACATACATTAATACTTCTGATGTGAAGTTTTCCTGTATAAAATTATCTTCTTTGGCTCAGATTTAAAAAAAAAAAATTGTTTGACATAAAGTTATCCACAATAAATGTAAAATGTTGTTTTCATTCATAAAAAGCTGATTGTTGATTATTATTATTTTAAATTGAGGATTTAGTTTCCAGTTTGTTTTGGCAGGTTTGGCACACGGCACGGTACCAAGGTCTGAAGTCTGGGACTTTCTTCTGGCCTGGATCAGACGTTAAAATCAATGAAAGTTTTCCCAACATCTACAAACCTTATGATGGGTAAGATGCAACAAAGGATTTTGGAATTCTGCACAGAACATTGTTAGAACTGTGACCTTTTTTTAAACCGATGATATAGTGTCGATACTGTAGGTTACTGAACTTTAATGTCCTTGATTTCATCTCATTGTTGCAGGGGGTAAGAAAGGTCTGTTTCAGACTTCACAGCCTTCATGCAGTTATCTTGATGTATTGAAGAAATCCTTTAGCCTGAGTTGTTTTTGTTCCACTTTGAATCAGACCAGCAATGGTGATGCGTTTACAGCCTAAACAACGAGGGCTCTGTTCCATATCGATATACAACCATGAAGTCCTTGTGTTGTTTCTGGCACTGAGGCATCAAGCCTGGGGTAACCCCTTACCCACACTGAGCTGTGCTAAGGCTTCATTTCCTTCCTTTAGCAGCTGAAGTCGCCTTTGAGAAATTCCAAAGTCCAGTAAGAAGTGGGTCAGCTTGCTTTATAATCAGCACCACATCTGCAACTAGGGAGGCTAAACCGCTATAATCCAACAATGCTTTTGAGTCAGCTCTTTGTGCCCCTTAGGCTCATTATTGAGGCTTCTTCAGCTTTCTGTGAACATTTCCTTCACTTCTTTTCTTTTATTATTAATAAGGTTCCATTTTTAGGACCTCTATTGCTCAATTGCAGCTCCACCTTCTGCTGCCTAAAGGACATTCAAGTCACTTTATCTTGATGGTTGGTCAGTTCAAACCATCAGGTTCCCCCAGTAATCATGTCCCTGTCATCTATCCTTGCAGTTCTTATTAGGAGTTCATTGTCTGATGCTGTCCCTGAAATTTTCAAGAAAGCAGTTGTGCAGGTATCATTAAAAAAATAAAATAAAATGGAGCCTGTGTGTTGGTACAAAAAAGTAGAGTTCCAGTCGGATCAAACTCAGTCAACGTCTGGTTTAACACGACGGCGTTAGAAGTGTGCCGCAGCTCAGCGCTAACCCAACCACCAGCTCAAACTATTTGGTGTAACCAACGCAAACTATGACGCAACAGCAATAACTCAACAATTGAGTTATAAGAATATTCTAGTAGTTTCTAGTGTGCAGTAATGTCTTAGTTTTGGAAAAGGTACTTTTTTATTCCTTGAAAATATAGATTTTCTCTACCGGTAAACTCTTTAGCCACTCTCAAGTAGTTTTTACAAATCTAACAAGGTTGAGTCAGGTCCTCTGGATGAACTGACTCAACCTTGTTAGATTTTTTTTCCACCTGGATTATTCAGCATGCATCAGGATAGTTTTTACTCGGTACTCTACGTTTCAGCCAAACCACAAATTTCAGTTTGCCACACAAGATCAACAAGAGTGCAGTCTAGTGATAAATATCTGGAAGATTCATGGAGCTCGTCATAAAGTCGTGGGATAGAAAGAATTTCAGGTATGCAGTTATAACAAGAACTTTCCTTTATCTCACTGTCAAGCAGATTAAGACTTATCAGTGTGTGATGCTTACTTGTTACTGAAATGGGCTTTAGCAAAAATTGCGCATTTTTCTTGCAGCACTCTTTACTGGCATTTTATTTTATTGTTTTACAGTGGAGCTATCGCTGACTCAGCACATGTTTATTGCAATTTTTGCTAGAGATAACAGCCATTGACGCAGATTGTTATGCGCTTAACGCTCTAAGCAACATGCTATGACCTCGATAGTTCATCTTGATGAGCAGCTTATTTGTCTAAATGAGATAGGGCATTCCTTGTGTACAAGCACGCACGTTTTTGCAATAAATTTTGGTTTTGTTTCAACAGAAAGCTGGAAGAATGAACTGTATTAAAGAAGCACCTTAATACAGATGGTATATTATAACTCAAACTTAAAATGCAGTGAGCTTATCAAACATAAAGACTAACACCAACATTGGAAGGGTTATATCTTGGTAATTTTGTGAACGTTTATGAACGCATTCACACTATTGTGATCCATTTATCTTCCGTACATTTTTCAGCTTGATTCTTCTCCTGCAGTTTTCAAACTTTCTCAACAAATCACAACTCAAAACATTCAGCTCTTTCAGGACAATCCTGCTATGACTTTTGGTATTAGTGCAGCTTTAGCTGTTTGGAATATTTGGCCTTTTCTGCCACTGTTTTTCTCATAGAAAATGAATTAAGCTCATTTTACATCCTTCAGATCTTTACATCTGTTTACAACCTTTTACTGCTCCTTCCACATTTTGCTCTGGTACAGCTTGAGCAAATTAAAAATAATAATAATAATTCAGCTAGTTTCAGCTATTTTGTGATCCTTGCAGATTCTTTCTGCTAACTAGATTTTTGTGCTTCTTCTAATTTATTTTTAATTTCAGCTTATGCTCCTTTCAGCTTATCTGTGCAAGTTTCAGCTATTTCAGCTGCCATTTAGCTGTTTTATGCTAATTTTATATTTTTCAGTTAATTTATTTTTTGCATGCATTTCAAGTTTTTTTCAGCATAATTCAGCAAAAATGTGCTCTCTCCACTTTCTTCTGGTAATTTAAACCTCTTTCGGCTTTTTTTACTATCAGCACTTTTCAACTGTATTTTTTTGCTAATTTCAACTTTTTTCTGATAAGTTCCACTTTTTTTTTTTTGCTCATTTCTGCTTCTTTCAGCCTAATTGGGCAGAAATGTGCTCTCTCCACTTTCTTCTGCTAATTTAAGCTTGTTCTACTTTTTCAGCTACATTTTTTTTTAGCATTTTTGTAGCTAACTTCAGCTGTTTTCAGATAAATTCATTTTTATTGTGGTAATTTCTGCTACTTTCAGCTTAATTAACTTCTTTCTGATAATTTCATATTGTTATGTGCCTTTCTGGTTATTTCTGCTAGTTTTTTCAGCTACTATTTAGCTTTTTCAGCTAATTCCACTTTTTTAAAAATTCCTTTCACTTCCTTCTAGCAGCTTAAGCTTCTTTCTGCCTTTTCAGGTATTTTTGGGTGCTAATTTCCACCTTTTTAGCTAATTTCTCAATTTCTGTTCTCATTTCTTTTTATTTAAATATAGTTCAGCAAATGTGTTCTGCTTTCTTCTGCCAACTTAAGCTTGTTCTTCTATTTCAGCTATATTTCAGCATGTTTTTAGCTAATTTACTCTGTTTTTTAGCAAGTTCGTCAGCAATAAGCATTCACACTGTATTTTCGCAGGAAATGCAATCTCTCTAATTTGAGTTATTTCCCAAACATCTATAAAACTAACTGGAAGTCATGGTTTGTGTTTTTGGTCAACCATCCAGATCCATTGGTTGGTTTGGATAATAAAATGTTCTTTAACTATATATACTATTATAAGCATTAGTTGAGTATTTTCTTAATTGATTAGAAAACTACATCCTTAAGGTTAATAAAATATATTTGAATTAGCTTTTATGCATTATTTCACATACTTTTGATGATGGCCGACATGCAAACATGACACATAGCTTGTGTGCGGTTATGTCACAAAATAAACAAGTCAGGAGAGTGAGTACCTGTCTGGGCTCATTTCAGTGGAAATACTTGGTACTGATTATGCCAAATTAACTATTAACTATTAACAAAAGACCAGAGTTACCCCGGGGTATTTTTCCCTTAAGAAAATATGATTTTGAGTCAAGTTTAGTCATTCCAAAGTCAACCGCAACACTGAAGCTCATCATTTATCATTCAATGGGTCAGTGTGTTTAAATAAACTGCTTGAACATTTTCATGAACTTTGGTAGTGAACTTTCAAAGAAGTGCTTGGTGTGTGTGTTGATGTTGCGAAATACACCAAATGCAGACTAAGTACCAGACTGCGGCAGACAGCATGGTAAAGATGATAAAACCCAGATTTTATGTGACAACACAGCTGAAATGGATAAAATGAAGGAAAGTTTATACTGAAGGAGGTTACATTCTGTTATCTGAACTGATAATTTACAAACTCAGATTAGGTGTGAGGGCAGAGCTAAAGGAAATGGAAACCGAAACAGACTATAGAATTTTTTTTTTTAATTAAGAAAACCTAAAATAAAATTTAAAAACAGTAGTCAGAATTAAAAGAAAATGACAATCTGGATTTTTTGTTTGTTTGTTTTGCAAAGTAAAGTGCCATTTGAGGAAAGAGTATTTACTGTCCTAAAGTGGCTGCAGCTGCCAGACAATGAAAGGTCGGTCCATTACCTTCAGATTTTTATCCTAAAAATGTTTAATTAAAAGTGATATTTATGTTTTCATATTGAAAATTAAATCTTCCCCTCAGACCAGATTTCTACACCTTGTATTTGGAGGAGCCTGATAAATCTGGGCACAGCTTTGGTCCTGTCAGTGGAGGGGTGAGTTCACCTCACTTTATTACACCATGATGAGGAAGTATAACTCTGTCATTATTTTACTGTCCTTCAAGTTAATTATCCTGTTTGTAGCTGATGAGCTGTGACCAGAGCTTAGTGTTATCAAACATACGAAAATGAAGCACTTATTGTGTTTATTATGTTGCATTAACAGACAACTATTTTTTATTATTATTATTATGTATTATATTGTGTTTCAAGCCAGCCTGCTGTGGAATCCCGTTACACATGCAGAAAGTGAACCATAAGTCAAAGAACAGATCATCAGTGCATAACAATCATTATAGGCAAGATGGCCCTTACTACTCATCAATCCAGCCTGAGGACAACCTGGCCAAAATGGTAAATAAATAAATGAATTAAAAAATTGAGCATACTTGTTTTTTATTCATTTTATAATTTTGGCCAGGTTGTCCTCAGGCTGGTTTGGTGAGAAGTAAGCGGCCATCTTGCCTATAACGATTGTTATGCACTGCTGATCTGTTGTTAGACTTATGGTCCACTTTCTGCATGTGTAAACCAGTTTCTGTGAATTCCACAGCAGGCTGGCTTGAAACACGTCAAGAAGGTGCTATTTGTACAACCGTTCTTGTTGGCAGGCCTCAGCCTAGAGTTGCATTCGGACCGAAAAAATCCGACCCGGCCCGTAGCCATCATTTCCGAACCCCACCCGACCCAATGAATTAACAGTAATTACAGGTCCGAACCCGAACTCCCCCACCCCAGACATATTTAGTTAAGCTATGAAGCTTTGACTTCTTATATAGTTATTAACAGTCGGCGGACACGCACGGCTGAGGGACAGAAGATCAGAGCTGAGGGGGTGTTCGTCCTTTCATGGCCATCAAAGTGCATTAAATCCCTGCTTCTGCATTATTCAGACATGGACCCTGCTCTGACATATCGGACATTTTGGGATCTCACCTGTTTGGGTCTTCGGCCGCGCGCGTCCTCTGAGTGCAGCGGCTGAATGAACGTCCATTTGGGCTTTGATGGATCACTGCCTGGCAGTAGTCCATCTGAAGCTTAACTGAACTTTTTTTTTACCTCTTTCAAGGCCGGTCAGCGTGCGGCCAAATGGCCACGTGTGACTGATAATTGTATGACAAGACATGTTGCCATATTTTTGGATCGTCAGCCTCCGGGTTCGGGTTAGAAATGACAGCTCTACCTCAGACTGACAAAGTCTGTTGGATGAAAGACAAAACGTTTCTTCCAAGAAGAATCTGTCCAGATGACATGATTGTGTGTATTTTTTTGCTTTAACAGGGATCAACCTTTTTATTTCAATTTTTTTTTTACTTTTTATGCAGAAATAGTCAACAAATTACAGTCCAGATATTTTTATATTTTAAAAGTGTTAAGGCAGTTTAATCTCGGTGGTGACAGACGGGGATCAGCCAAAAGAAAAGGTAGAAGAAACATATTGACCTCTCAAAGTTAACCATTGGTTTGATTAGTTCATATTTCAAGAGAAAGGAGGAATTTTATTTCAACTCCAATTCAAAAACAAGTAGAAAAGTACAACTAATAAATAAATAATAGTGCCAACTCAAACAGTAGAAAGAAAGAGTCCAAAAAGCATGACTTTGCTGACTGAGCAGCCTGTTTAACTGTATGTTGCACACATTTCAGTGATTGTTGATAAAAATGTAGGCTTCACAAAAACAATATAGTTTAATGTCCATCTGATTAATGATGATGTCACTGAGCTTCACTACAACCCTCTCTGAGTCATGCACATATAGACTTCAAGACAGTTTACGTTAAATACGCTGAAAAATTAGACTCTTGCACGAAAATGGAAGACCTTAAAGTGGCTTTGGATAAACAAAAGCAATTTAGAAACTGAAAGAGGGATAATTGAAGTTTACACTGAGTGAATTTAAGGGAAGAGGCAGACTTCAGTGAGACACAAAGTTTGTTCAAACAGCAAATATTTCTGGAGTCGGTTGGTATTTCACTGCAGAATAAAGGTCTGCCAAGCAGATGGTGTTTCATCATGACTAATACTGAAAGAATTCAGATTTATATGGGTAAAATTAAACAAAGATATTTGGAATTTGGATTGACCTTTATCTTAAAGTGGTTTCAGAATTTTACTGACGTTTTGATGTCTTCGTGATGGAAGTACCATATTAAGTGAAACAAAACAGTCAGATAAGTCAAACTTTATTCAACAAATTCACAATAACCACTTAAAATCAATTTGAGGTAAGTATGCACAGCCAGAGTTAATACTAAAGGTGCACCTGATTATAAGGCTCACTGTGGATTTTTAAGAAAATTACAAGATTTTAAGTGCGCCTATACGTTACAACAAAAAACACATTTTAAGGATATAAATAATTACAAATACAACACAGGTTGAATAAAGTAAAGACAGCAGCAGAGTGAAGAAATGTGGTCAGTTTGTCCTCCAGCAGTCTAAGCCTATAGCAGCATAACTAAGGGATAGCTCAGGAAACTCAAGCCAACCCTAACTATAGGATTTATCAAAAAGGAAAACCTTAAGTCTAGTCTTAGAGGCAATGTGTCAGCCTCACGGACAGAAACTGGAAATTGATTCCACAAAAGAGGAGCATGATAGACAAAAGGTAGACATAATCAGTAAAGTTCTGCCTGTCCCCAAAACAATTGTGTTTATCTGAATCTGGCTCCCTGACTGGCCTTGACAAGCCACCTTATCTTAATTCACCTGGAAGCTCTGTAAACCTCGATGCTCTGCCCATCCCCCCTTTCCCACCGAGGAAGTCTGCGGACCAATCAGAGAGGCCCAGCTGAATAAACATTCTGTCATCGTTTAAGGACTCTTTGGATTCTATCTGACGTTGTCCTTGGCCGTCCTCGGCACCCCCCGAGAGTGTACGGAACTCTCCAGAGGGAACTATGTTAACTTGAGTGATTTATCACTCCTATCTGAAATCTTGCAGTGCCTCTGTGTGTTGTCTCTGGACATGCTCACCACCCTTGCACCCCCCCCCCCCCCCCGCCCCCCCCCCCCCCCCCCCTCGACACACACCCTCACAGAATGTCAGCATCATTATACAAGTTGGGTTTTTTTTTTTTTCATTTTCATGCTTTTAATCTTCAGCCAAAGATTAAGAGCATGCTAGGAACTTTTGTTCGCCTCCAAAACCTCAGTTGTAATTTTCACCACTTTATTGTCTGTCCGAACAGATCTCACTTGTAAATGAGTCTTTGAGGCTCAGTGTGATTTATCTGTTTAAATAAAGGTTAAATGAATGAATTAATGAATGAATAATAACTGAAAACGCTGCCTCCCATTCTGCTTTTGGAAACTCTAGGAACCACAAGTAAACCTGCAGTCTGAGAGCCAAGTGCTCTGTTAGGAAAATATGGAACAATACGATCTGTAATGTAAGATGGAGCTAGGATGTTGAGGGCTTTGTAGGTTAGAAGTAAGATAAATGTAAAACAAACTGTTTCATTCGTCACCATCCTGTTGGTTCAGCAGTTCCTGAAACTTGTACCAAATAAAATAATCTAACCTGCAGCTACAAAATTAGATATAAAACTCAATTTGCAACCCTTAAGGATAAAAATCAGGGACCAAGAAAGAGGATGGTACAAACATGTTAGTTTATTTTCTTTACAACTTCTTTTCCCTTTCAGTAATTTTTTTTTTTCTGTCAGCCAATAATTCAAGTTAAATATGTGTAATATGCACACTTGCACAAGATTACATCATTTACACAAAACGAAAGAACAAGTTCTCACAGTTGATTTCAGGCTACTCTGTGGAAGTCTTCTGTTTCCACAGCCAAGTCATTGTTCATTCTTTTAATCCTTTTTTTAAAAAGACTGCAGCTTCTCAACACATCTAAAGATATCAGCGGATATACGTCATTCTGAAAGCCAGAGAGAAAATATTATTGTTTCCTTTCTCCTCCAAGCCAGTCATAATAATGAAACTTAGTTTGGCCTGAGAAATTGAAAGAGACGGAAGTGCTTTAACTGAAAGTGCATCTTTGTGAACTATGGTTCCTGGGGTTTTTTGTTTTGAGTGTGTGTCACAACATACTAAACCTGTCTGTGTGTGTCATGCCTTTAGGAGAAAGTGTTCTGTGTAATAACAGCATCATGGTGGATGACACTTACTCTGGGTGCTTTTGTTAAAAAGGTTTTACTTTCACAACATCCTTGAATTTTGTCTTCCAGGCAATGACTTGTTTAAAAAAAACGTCCCTGCAGTTTTCTAAAGGAAAAGCCTGAGAGGTTGTTTGACCAAGATAATTACTGGATGTGCTTATCCAGATGTGTGCAATCCCTAAAAACTGCAGC
The DNA here is from genome assembly GCF_014905685.2 of Nematolebias whitei. Classification (NCBI taxonomy): domain Eukaryota; kingdom Metazoa; phylum Chordata; class Actinopteri; order Cyprinodontiformes; family Rivulidae; genus Nematolebias; species Nematolebias whitei. The sequence goes on from NC_056516.1 coordinate 35,369,075, forward strand.
AGTTTCCTGTCTCGACATCCATTTTATCATGTCGCATTTCAGTTCAGGGGCAGCTATGGCTGCGTGGTTAGAGCAGTCTTCCTCCAATGGGAGAGTTGGGGGTTCAGTTCCACCAATAGTCACATGCTGAGTGTCCCTGGACACGACACTGAACCCCACATTGTCTCTGATGTGTCCCATCAGTGTATAAATGTGATCTAAAGCACTGATTATTCTTTTGTATAGATCTAATAGAGTGCTGTAAGAATGGTCAAATGAGGGCACAAATTGTGTTGTAAAGCGCTTTGAGTATCTTGATAAGACAGATAGGTGCTACAAGTACAGTCCATTTAGCATTCAATAAAAAGAGAGCCAACTTTAATGAGAAATACATCATGCTGAAATAGAAAATAAAACCTCATTTGATATAGAAGGTAATGTTAAACTCCTTTCATTGGAGGATGGTTAGTGTCTTTGTTTGCCTGGCTCACAAGAGACAGGTTTTGGTTGCATGCATGTAGGTGAATTAGAAGGAAAGTAACTAAATACAGTGTCAGGCTTAATGCTCCTGGCTTCATCCAAGCCTGATACTCACATCTTCTCTCTCCATAAATGCAACCAAAACCCTTTCTCTTGTGAGACAGGAAAACAAAGACCCTAACCACTCTACGATAAAAATAATGTGGGGTTTTCCTATATACACCATCACATTATCTTTCTAATCATGTTCTGTGTGGCCGCAGCTACTGAAACTTTGTTTCACGTGTTTCCCCCAGGTTATTTCATCCATCCAGGCTGTGGACAAGATAATGGGTCAGCTCATGAATGGCCTGAAGCAGATTGACCTCCACCGCTGTCTGAACATCATTATTGTTGCTGATCATGGTAACACAAATCATTCTGGGTGATATAAGTTTCATATGACCCCTGTTGGATGCATTTTTTTTGTTGTTTGTTTTATGGCTGTAAACTGAGACATTAGTCATTTTAGATTTCATATTGTGTTGTCTGAGTACTCTGGTTTCCTCCCACAGTCCAAAACATGCATGTTAGGCTGCCTTCAGGTCTTCTTGCAAAAGAGATCTGTGCTCTGTGGGATTTGCCTGGTTGAATAAAGGTTAACAAATAAAAAGATAAAAACTGTTAGGTGTAAACAGTCCTGGAATTCTGATGTGAGGTTATGTTTGTGAGGATTTCATGTGATATTTTGACATAAGCAGTTTTTCTCATGTTAAAAACAGTTTCCACATTTCCTAAAACTCCCAGAGGAATGTGTATGAGGAGTTTGTGTTTATTTTCAAGTTGCATGTTGAAGGAGCAAAGAGTCTGGAGAAGTCAAGTTCTTGGAAAGTGTTAAGATATTTTTAGACTGGTCCTATGGTTTTGATCTGCTCAAAGACGGGATTATAATGGAATTATGACCCAGTTCTGACTGGGTTAAACTGGGCCAGCAACTCTAAAAAAAGTCTCCCTGGGATTCAATATCTGTCAAGGAATAGAGTTTAATATGCTTGCCACATCACGTAGAAAGGCTTTTGAAGCACCGTCTCATATTTCTTAACACATCAGAACTACATAAGATCCATTGAGATCGCACTTAGTCACACCCCCTCACACACTGACAGGTTGAGCACCCTTTCTGTGAAGGAGGAGTCTAGGACCCTATAAATGAGTAATGACATGGGACATCGGGGCTCTTCCGGGTTTGTGAACGCGTCATAGAACGGAGAGGCCAGCGCTGTAAACTGTAACCTTTTCCTACCTTGATTTAATACAATTGGTAAAACTTAATTGACGTTTCATTGATTTATTGATATTGTGAGTTGCCACTTCTGAGGGAGGTTCGAGCCGGGGGAGAGACGTGGGCTGGAGGGGGTTTCCGGGTCCGGTGACCGCAGCGAGCCAGCTCCCGTTTTTAACGGTTGGTGCCGTGACCCGGATTCAAACTGAAACTTCCATCCATCCATCCATCCATTTTCTTTACCCGCTTATTCCATTTTGGGTCACGGGGGTCGCTGGTGCCCATGTCCAGCAATCACTGTGCGAGGGGCGGGGTACACCCTGGACGGGTCGCAAGTCCATCACAGGGCCACATAGAGACAAACAAGACAAACAACCATTCACTCTCTCACTCACACCTAGGGACAATTTAGAGTTACCAATCAGCCTAACATGCATGTTTTTGGACTGTGGGAGGAAACCGGAGTACCCGGAGAAAACCCACGCATGCACGGAGAGAACATGCAAACTCCACCCAGAAAGGCCCCTGGACCGGGGTTTGAACCAGGGACCTGCTCGCTGAGAGGCAGCAGCTCTACCAGTTGTGCCACCGTGCTGCCCTCAAACTGAAACTTCTGTTTGTTTATTTTTTATTTTTATCCTGATCCTTTTTTATGTTTGTAGCTAAACCTTCTTCATTCTATTGGTCTAAAGCACAAACTTAATTGATTTTTTGAATATTTTGGAGTTGTTTTTCCACCAGCCCTACCAAACACTGACTCAAACTTTGTGCAATCCTAGAAAGTGCTCAGCTTGTGGAAGCAGACTTTTTACAGTGACACAGTTACCATTACATACAGCCAAGTAGTGATGAAGACAGACAGATGATCTCCTGCATGTATTTACTGTATATGGTCAGTGTACAGACTTTTAACATCAGAAAAATACAACCTGAGTAAATACAAAAACACAGTTTTTAAATGATGATTTCATTTATTAAGGGGACAATGTCTATCCAACTTCAATCCATCCAGCCATCTATCCATCATCAGCTTGTTCTGGAGTTGCGTTGTGAGGGCAGCAGCTTGAGCAGGGAGGTCCAGACATCTCTTTCCACAGCCACCTCTTCCAGCTCTTGAGTTCCCCAAGGCCTTCTCAGGCCAACCAAGAGACATAGTTTCTCGAGCATGTTCTTGGTCTTCCCTAGGATTTCCTCCCAATCTGACATCACTGGAGAACCTCATAGGGAGGTGCCCAGGAAGCATGAAACACCTCCACTGACTCTAAAACTGGAGGAGTAGTGGTTCTACTCCGAGTCTTTTCCAGATAACTGAACTTCTCACCCTATCTCTAAGGGAGAGTCCAGCTACCCAGCGGAGGAAACTCATTTCAACTGCCTGAATCTGCAATCTTGTTCTTTCAGTCACTACCCAGAGTTTGTGGGCATAGGTCAGGGTAGGAACGTAGACTGACTGGTGAACATAGAGCCTTGCCTTATAGGTCAGCTTGCTCTTCACCTCAACAGACCGGCACAGAGCCCACAATACTCCTATTCATATTCACCTGGTCCTATGTGACAAAAACAACTCCTCCCTTGTTAAAGCATGAATTAATTATCATTAATGATAATTTTGAAAAGCTGAATTCACTCTCATTAGCTACACCCAAGCCTAATTAGTGTCAGGTCTGTATGAAGCCATTATTCAAAAAGAGCCCTTATCCACAGAGATAATATGGATGGGTGTTGAACACTCAGGAGGGCCAGCCAACCAAACTTATATCATCAACAACTCGTCCAAAAGTTGGCAAAATAGCCTAGAACATGGACTAAAGCCCTGCAGGCCTCACTTGCCTCAAGTAAAGGTCAGCATTCATAATTTAACAATAAGAAAAAAATGTTTTCTGTGGGAGTATTCCAAGAACAAAAACACTATCTCACAAAATCATAGTCTCATGCTCACTAAAAAAACACATGATGTTCCCCTAACATTTGGGAAAGTACTCTGTGGACTTATGAGACAAAAATGGAAGTTTTTGGAATATATGTCCTATTGCATCTGTTTCAAGTCTAACATTACATTCCTAAAACAGAATATCATAACCACAGCCAAATATGGTGGTGGTAGTGTGGTGGTCTGGTGCTGCTGTGCTGCTTCAGGACCTAGATGACTTACCATAAGAGTTGGAACTATCATTTCAGCTCTCTTTTAGAAAGTCCCGAAGGAAAATGTCCAGCCATCAGTTCAAGCCCTAGTTCTATTGAGTTTTACAGCAGGATTATTTGAAGTACAGCAGCAAAATTCCCCCGAAGCCGTGAGAAAGACCCTTTTTGTTGTCCAGTTATGACAAATTCTTGGTCACTGTTGTTGCCATCAAGGTGACACAACCAGTTTTTAGGTTTACAGGGCAATTACTTCTTCACATAAGGCAAGGTTGGTTTAGGTAGCTTTATTTTAGTCATTAAATTTATTTTCCTCCTATGATCAACCTTTCATCTAAAACCAAGGAAAGAAACCACAAAGAAGAATTGCCGATGTGACATTTTCCCTGCTAAATTACTTCCTCAAGTTTCCTTGAAAATAAATCATGATGTCATGTAGATTCATACATCTAAATTCTTGGCAGGTATGGAAGAAACCAGCTGTGACAGGAAGGAAGTCATGGAAGAACTGGTTGGCGATACCAACAATTATGTGGTTACTGAGGGGCCGTTTGGACGCATCAGAGCCAAGAATGAAAACACCATCTGTGAGTAAACATGTAGCAAGCTCATAGATCTTACTGATCACACTAATAATACAATATGAAGCCGGAGTTCTAATCTGCAAGGTTCAAAACAGGTGACTTAATTTGGTAATTGTCACTTTTAAATACAACCAAGAGCCAACAAAGAAAAACCTGAAAGCACCGAGCCCATGCTGCCAAGATTCCCTTGTGGAAAAAAAAAAAAAAAAAACTGAAAAGAACATCTGCTAATTTATTAAGATGAGCACATTTATTATTCTGAACTAAAATTAGCTAACCTAGCTTCTGGGACAAAAATGTACCATCACTCAAAACAAGTTGTTGGTTAATTTTTACTTTCAAATTTATGATTTCAAAAAACAAACTTTACTTCTTTAGGTCTGTTATTTTTATTATTATATGTTCCTATAAAAGGTTATAACCTCTTCTGTAAATAAATGAGAACATGTTGCTCTAGTGTAAAATAACAGAAAAACAGTGTATTTTTAAATGAATTCCTTTCAAGTTGTTCTGATTGCGGTTATACCCAGATACAAGAACCAATGAGAACAGACACTAAGACTCAATGAATTTACCGTGTTTATTTACAAGTGATAAATAATGCAATAAACCAGGCAGAGGACTGAAACCCTGAGGAAAAAAGAGGCAATTAGAGTTCTTATAGTCAAGGGTGATCATGTTATTGCTGATTTTCCTTATGATTTAGGTTGAGGTCAGATGTGGGGAGAACTGACCCAAATGGTCCAGGCAAAGGAGGTGTACGTCTGAGTGATGACACGTGTTAGGCAAGTGGTAGGAAGGTGTGAAGACAGCTGAGGAGAAATCAGGCAACAGGAGAACATCAAGCGAAACTCACTGGAGGCATGGAGAAAACTACAAATCATTAATACTTGGTTTAAGACATGAGAAAAAGGCTAGAACAAGGCTACTATATGCAGGTAATGCTCCAGCGCTGTCTGAATGTCTTCTGCAGCCTTTTATGCTCCTCATGCTCTTGAAGTCGATGATCCACAGGTGTAGCTGATTAGAGTCTGGCTGTGGGTGCAGGAGCTGGCAGAGCAGAACTCCCACTCAAGTACATCATACAATACTAATAAAATACCGTTAACATCTAAAGACATTGTTAAAATATTAAAGTCCAGGATAAAAGTTTTGTTGTGATGTCTAGTTTCATTTGGTTTGATATCAAGTTTATGTCACAGCAATATTTACGTTTTAGTAACAATTTTTTTTTGTTTTCTAGTGGACTCGGAAAGACTTGTATCCAAAATGTCTGTAAGTATTGAATGGATGCTTTTGGTGCTTGCACCTTGGTGTTTACGTGGGGATCAGACTTTAGCTCTCCACCATTCCACAAAATCAATTTTCAGTTACAATACATGTTACATTCAAAACAAATATTGTTAAGCTATGCAACTTATATTAAACTAATCTAACGTGTAAAAATTTAACCCAGTTAATGTTTAAAATTGTGAACGTTTCATAGAAAATCAGTTTCTGTTTTTGTGATGATTTAAGTGCAAGAAGCCAGACCAAAAGATCAAGCCATACCTCAAAGCCAATCTACCCAAACGCCTTCACTTTGCCAGCAGTCGTCGCATTGAAGATGTCAACGTTCTGGTTGAAACTAAATGGCTCTTTGAGAGGTACTCCCTGCATGTACAGTATGCAACATGTATGTCTTGCTAGTGTTTAGTTTATGTCTGTATCCAATAAAGACTGACCCAAATGCAGCGATTTATCATGAGGAAAAAGGCCCAGTACCTCACCCATTTTCAAGTTTTGACATCTTGTTCTGTGACTAACAGATGAGGTCAAGCAGAAATTCCTACGGAGTATATTTGCGGATGACATTGTGATCTGTGGTGAGAACAGGGAACAGGTGGAAGAGAACTTGGAGAGGTGGAGGTATGCACTTGAATGAAGAGGAATGAATGTCAGCTGTAGTAAGACAGAGTACAGGTGTGTGGATGAGAGGAAGGCTGGTGGCTACAAGGAGCAGAGGTCAAAAAAGTGCAGGACTTCAAGTACTTGGGATCAACTGTCCAGGAAAATGGGTAGTGTGATAAAGAGGTGAAGAAGAGAGTCCAGGCAGGATGGAGTGGATGGAGAAAAGTGTCAGGAGTGATTTGAGACAAAAGGGTGTCAGCAAAAATCAAATGACAAGATTACAAGACAGTGGTGAGAAAAGCTATGCTGCATGATCTGGAGACAGTGGCATTGACAAAAAGACAGGAGAAGAAACTGGAAGTATCAGAAATAAAGATGTTGAGGTTCTCCTTAGGAGTGACAAAGGTGGATAAGATTAGGAATGAGATCATCAGAGGTACAGCACAGGTTGAAAACTGGGAGATAAAGTTAGAGAGGCCAGACTGAGATGGTTTGGACATGTCAAGAGGAGGGACAGTGGGTACTGTATATTGGTAGAAGGATGTTAGAAATGCAGTTGCCAGGAAAAGACAAAGAGGAGATATATGGATGCAGTTAGAGAGGACATGGAGGTAGTTGGAGAGAGGACAGTGACATGGAGGAGGAAGAATACTGATAGATAAAAAAAAAAAAAAACATCAGCATAAACTACAAGCCCGTCAGAAATGGTTGTATACTGGCTCTCAAATGAATAACGTTTTTTCCCCATCATTTTTCTACAGAGCTCCAGGATCTCTCACGTTCTGCTCTGGTGGTAATCACGGCTACGACAATGATGTCGAGAGCATGCATGTGAGTGTAAAGTTTTCTCTCACTAATCTGTTACTTTCTCCTTTCTCGTCAGATGAAACCACTTTTTTGTCTTTTCTGTTGTTTTTGCAGGCCATGTTTCTCAGCTACGGACCCAAATTTCATCAAAAAACAACCATTGAACCGTTTTCTAACATTGAGCTGTACAATCTCATGTGTGGTGAGTATTATATTCAATTTTTAAAGAAAACTGTATATATTAAAACTATGTTATTTTACAGATATATAACAAACAACACAGCTTGCACTATTTAGTTCCACTTAACTTCAAGCTCAGGTCCTCCACCAGAGGCCTGGGAGGGTTCTGTTCAGTATAACTGTTCCTAGGACTGCACTCTTCTGGACAGAGATTTCTGAGGTTGTTCCTGGGATCTGTTGGAGCCACTCTTCCATTCTTGGGGTCACAGCACCGAGGGCTCCACTGATGCTTCGACTCCCCTCAACTTCTGTATTTCCTCTTTTAGCTCATAGTATTTCATGATTTTCTCGTACTCTTCCTTCCTTTTGTTACACAGTCACTTACAGAGTCTAAAAAGTGTACAAAACATGGTTTGGTGCAGATTTGATCTTCCCTTGAGATGAAAAGATACAAAACAAGTGCTTGGCAGTCAAGAACAGGAAACTTTCAAATGCCACACAAGAGCAGGGTATAATTAGCCATATTTGTTTTTGCCTACAAGTTTTAACTTGTTCATTCACAGATGTACTAGAGATCTCTCCTGTTGACAACAATGGGACCCATGGCAGCATGAATCACATCCTGAGGAAGCCTTACTACACGCCAACGTCCCCAGCAGAGCAGAGTAGGCCAACGCAGTGCCCGCTGGTCAGCCTAGACCCTGTGGATGACTTGGGATGCTCCTGTCCAGCTCTGGTCAGTGTTATCGCATCTACTTGTTGCCATTTAGATTCATACTAGAGAGGCGTGCAGTTGATAATATTTATTGTGCTTATTGGCATTTAGCTGATTCTGAATGTGATCATAGTGCCAAAACATATTTTTCAGTAAACGAGACAGAGGCAGTTAGTGTTGGATAAAAATATCCTTTATTCATTTTACTTACTCAAGGAAGCCACACTCGAGGACACAAGAAGATATTTAACTGGTTTTACTTGCAAGGGCAAACATTCACCACAGGTTACACGCATGTACAGAAGTTATAAAATGCTATGTGTTGTCATCATTGTATGCTCCCATATTCCCAATTAGTTCTCTGCATTTATGAGATGCACTCAGGTGGAGCAGTGAGCAGCTATGTAAGTGCCTGCGGAGCAATTAGGGATTAGGTGTGTTGCTCAGGAACACCATGACAGGTGGGAATGGCGGGGAGTCGAGCCGCGATTTTCTGGTCACAGGTCGGCTGCCCTGTCTCTTCCCCATCTCTCTCCCCCATTGCTTAGCATTTATCTTATATCCTTGTATACGGTTTTCTTTTTTTTATAATTTATATTATTGCTATTTTTGGGTGTAACTGTGATCTTGGGTACACAATTTTGTTCCACCTTATGTATCGCATGTGTGCAAATGACAATAAAGAACCTTGAACCTTGAATGCAGTTCAGTCATGAGAATCTGCCACGGGCAGCGTGGGAGAATTGCTTTTATAAGCCTACCAGCTCCCGGCTCACAGGCAGACACCGATGACCTCGGCCACCCAGCTGCACATGCAGCTCCTCATTCAGCCCTCTCTCATAGAGGAAAGAAACTCTCCGGTAACTCAAACACATGGTTCGTGGGCAGTTAACATTCTCAGCCGTAGTAGTAAAAAAACATCCATAAACCTTGACTAAAAATCCCATGACTGTTAGCTTTTATTCATGTGCAATAAGGGAGGTGGGCAGAAGATAGTTTGTTTTTGAACGTACTTCTTGGGAAAGTTTATTTCTGTGGGTTACTCGAGGCTCTGACTGACTGTTAAGTCATAACTTCAGGAGAAGTTGTTTTGGAGCTCCTTCACCCAACCAAACTGGCTTCTGATAACAGAAACGTCGGTCTTTCAGTCCCTGTTGCCCTATGGTAAAGTTGTGTCTAAACACCACAGCTAATAACTGATGCTGTTCTGATCAGTAAAGACTGTTGTTGACTTTTTGTGACCTGTTATTTAATTTATGAATAAAATACCTTAAAATGTGCTTACATTAAACTTTTAAAGGTGGCATGAAGTTGATTCTCTTTATGCTCAGTTAAAAAAATATGTTTTTTATACCCAGGATTTGTTTTCTCAGTCTGCTTTAAGATACTGCAACTTAGAAATGAATAATTTTTTCTCACATTTAACATGACTTAGAATAAGAATGTGATGTCTTAGATTTTTATAAGTTTTTAGAGCAATCTTTAAAAAGAATGCCTGATATCCAAGTCTGTGGTTGTGATGAAACTTCATGCTGTCAGAGTGTGAGGATATAAAGGTTTAAAACTTGCATTGTGCTCTGTGTACATTTAGAAATAAAATAATAATAAAAAAACATATTTAACTTGATCTGAACAGCAAAGTGTTTAAATTAAACTCTCTATCTTGAACCTGTGTCTGCTTACAGCCTGAAAACATCAACAGCCGTTTGAATCTAACAGCAGAGCAGAGTGAGTGACATTTTATTTTAACCAATTTTAAAATATGTTTTATGGTAACTATTTGAGTAAGACAATTTGTTTAATTGATATCTAACTCAGTTGTCATGTTTTTACTTTGATTTTCATGAAATAATTAAGCTTTTCGGTTCATTCAGTATCATCTCTTCATAAAAACTTGCTCACAAACGCTGTTTAAACTGTTCTTCGATGTGTGCATTAATGACTTTTACCATGGTGTTTGCTTATATTCCTAACTAGTATCTATGGAGGAGAGGAAACACATGCTGTTTGGTCGTCCTCAAATGCTGCAGCCTGATCGGAGTTACTGCGTCCTCCACCATGAGGGGTTCATCAGCGCCTACAGCCATGAGGTCGTTATGCCTCTGTGGAGCTCCTTCACCATTTCAAAGCCTGTAAGTGTTTTAGGAGGTTAGTGATTCACTAAAAGTATCATTCTTATGTTTGGACGCACCCAATTCACAATAAGGCACGTTTTTGTGGGAAAACTTTGTTAAAATAACAGAAAACCCTCTTCTTGAACTTTCCACTGACCAAATGTGACGCAGATGTGATACATTAAATGTCTATAAGAACAAGAACAAATTGGTCAGCTCGAGAGTTGTGTGCAAATATAAGAGCTGTACCTCATGTTTTCCCATGATTCATGAATATTTGTTAAATTATTAGACAGCTTATAAAATATGTGGAGTAAAAGAGTTTAGCGTATTATGGCATTCATAACTGACATTCATTTTGCGTATATCTTATTTTATATACTGTGTTGGGTGCGGCGCTGGGGACTGGCAGGACCAGTGTGGGCACAGGTCCATTGTTGGGGGCCATAGTGGTGTGACTTTCACCAGTGCTCTTTCTGTGCTGTGATGAGCTCTGGACCCTGATTTGGGCTCCTCGAGTGGATTGTTACTTTGCGGATGTTTACGCATCTGACCTGCGGCTGTTTTCTCTGGAGTTTTTGAGATGGGGGTTGAATTGGACATGGGTCTATGGTTGGTGAGGATTCGAGGATTCCTGGGTCGGGGGTATGTTTCTTGGGTGGAGGTTTGGTTGCAGTGGCCTTAGAGCTCTGTGGTGCATCTAGGGTTGCATTCGGACCCAAAAAATCCAATCCAACCCGGCCCCAGCCCTCAGTTATCACTTGCAAACCCCACATGACCTGACAAATTAATAGTAATTACAGGTCTGAACCCGGAAACAAAACTGACATTTTTAATTAGTTATTAACGGTTGGGGATGCGCGGCTGAATTAAGGTGCAGAAGATTAGAGCTGAGTGGGTGTTTGTCCTTTCAAGGCTGTAAAGAGCATTTAAACCCTGTTTCTGTCTGCATTCTGATTTATTCACGGACCCTGCTCTGACACATGTCCGCTTTGGGATCTCACCTGTTTGGGTCATCGGCCGCGTGCATCTGCTGAGTGCAGCGGCTGAGTGCAGCAGCTGAATGAATGTCCATTTGGACTGATGGGTTGCTTCCTGGCAGTATTGTCCCAACTGAAGCTTATCTGAACTTTTTACCTCCTTCAAGGCCGGTCAGCTCGCGGTGAAATGGCCGCGTGCGGCTGGTGATTGTATGGCAGGCCATGTTATCATATAATTGGATTGTGGTTGATCCTGACCCAATCAAAGCCCGACACCGACCCAACCCGTCCATCCAGCACAATATCATGGACCGGCCTACCCCGAAATGGGGTTGGGCAGGGCCGGGCTCAGGGCTCGGGTTAGAAATGACAACTCTAGGTGCGTGGCCATTCGTTGGAGACGGGTTGGGCGGATCCAGGGTTTAGATACTGATTTTGGGAGGTGTGTCTTTCAATGGTCTGGTTGGAATGGGATCTGGTGGATGTGTGGATGGTTTGAATGAAGCTATATTATTATTATTATTATTATTATTATTATTATTATTATTATTATTATTATTGGTCGGTCTGACACAAGTCTCTCTTGTAAATGAGTCCTCGATGCTCAATGGGAACTAACATGTATAAATAAAGGTTGAATGAATATCTTAGATCCTTATTTACTGTGTCTTGTTACACTTCATATTATTGCTATTGTTGGAGATAACCAGGACCCTGAGTACACAATTTTGTTCCACCTCATGTACCACATGTGATTCAAATGACAGTAAAGAACCTTTACTTGACCTAAAAACACTTAAAATTCTTTCCCAGATACAATCCATACTTTGATTTGTGGACTGATTGCTGTTAAAAGTCTAAAGTAAACCAGAGAAATGTAAATGTTGAAGACTCTCAGGAACACATACTGTAGCTTCATTTTTTTTAAAGAAAAGTCAGTTAAGATGATTTAAAAAAACAGGTAAACATATTTATTTTGCTCTTGGATGCGTAAATCAAGGTCTTGTTATCCATCATTTGTTGGATTGTATATACAAGTTCATTTTGTTCAGTTATTACTTATTAGAAATGTTAATGAAAGTAAACTGCTAAGACCAGAGACAGTCTGGTTGCAGCTTCCCATGTGAAATTGACAATATGTACAATAATTATTTTATAAAAAATACTTTGTAAAATAATAGAAACCAGCCGTTGTTCATAAATCTGGTCTAAATCACACCATTCCCTGCCTTACAGACCAGTTTAGATCCACTGCCACCAGTGACTCCAGACTGCCTGAGGGCTGATGTGAGACTGCCAGCCCTTCAGAGTCCTAGATGTGACGACTATGTCGCTGCTGAGAACTGGACCCAGGCCTTTTTATATCCACCCAGTATGTATCACCATCTGCCCGGTACACACTCTGCTTCACAAGACATAACACCAGGTCAGACTGGTCCATGGGCTTCATGGGCATAAACCAAAAACAGTTTTACTTTTTTATTCCATTTTTAACTTGAAAACCTCACTTTTCTTTCCTCACAACAACATTTGATAAAATATTACAGTAAAACTACCTGGTCAAGAAATAATACCACCACGGAGCATCATAGGATTTTCTCTATACTGTATGTAGATTTTTTTTTTTTTATTTATTTAACTGAAATTATTTTGGTATCTTCAATTTATCATTTAACCTACATGAACTTATCAAAATTCATGCTCAGTAGTGAAAGTAAAACATCTAACAAAGTTAAGTCAGATCATCTGGACGGTTTCTTTGAGTTGAAACGTGTCGTCATTCATCCAAAGGACTTCATCAGTCCGAGGAGCCACAACAAACTCAGTCCCACAAGCAGCACTCTCATATACTGAGCCAACCAGTTTGATGGTGATAAGATTGGTTTTGGAGTCCACCCTCTCCCCCGTCGACTCCTCTGAGGCAGCCATGGCTAAAGTGATTCAAAATATCAAAGTTCACGCTCAATAATCCAGGTAGAAAATCCAACAAATTTAAGCCACATCCTCTACAGTTTCTTTGTGATAAAACATTTCGTCCTATCCTCGATGGGGGAAAGGGGAGACTCCAGAAACCATCTTTATCGCCATCAAACTGGTTGGTCCACTATGTGAATGTGCTGCTAATGGGACTGAGTTTGTTGCGGCTCCTCAGACTGATGAAGTCCTTTGGATGAAGTACAAACATTTCAACACAAAACCATCCAGAGGATCTACATGAACTTACTTTACCAAAAAAAAAAAAAAAAAAAAACCTGAACAGAGGATCAACTTATTTTTATTTTATTTTAGTTCAATTGTCTTCTAAAACCTGAGAGTTTGGTGTAGCAGCAGTTTTATCACACTGTTTAAAACGTGATAAACTTAAAGTTGTGGTGAAATGACCCAAATGTACAGTATAGGCTTAGATTCAGAGGCTATGATTAGCATCACCATGGTTATGAAACCAAAACTAAACAAATAACATTGAAGACCTGCTGCGATAATAAATGATGAATGCTCAACAGGTAATAGGATCTGACAGAAAGCACGTACGGTAAATACCAGGGACCATTTATTGTCTACTGAGGTGAGAGAATGACAAGGTAGAAATCAGGTAAGATGACTAACAAAGAGCAGGTGTGCTGCTAAACTGACAGACTGTGCAGCTTGAATCCAGAGGTTGAGCGGGGGATACTAGAACAAAATGAAGGTTTGGGTACAACACTAAAAGAACGACCATGACCTTTAAATTTCAGGAGTAAATGGCTATATGAAATCATCTATTGATTTTAAAATGAGCAGTAAGATTTATGCAACATTCGATCATTTGAAATATTAACGTCTGTTTGTGTATTTTTACAGATCTAAATGTAACAGCAGACCAGCAGTTTGATGCTTTACTCGTGAGTAATGTAGTCCCGATGTACCCAGAGTTCAGAAGTAAGTTACAGTTTGACACCACTACAAACCCCGAAGCACATCTGAATGATACATTCTTCTTTTTTTAGTTTAATTTTTTCACTTTGTTTTCTTTGTCTACCTTTTCAGAGATCTGGGATTATTTCCACAAAACTTTGCTAAAGAAATATGCCTCTGTATACAATGGCATCAACGTGGTGACTGGTCCTGCCTTTGATTACAACTATGATGGCCGATACGACACTCAAGAACAAATACAACAGTGAGATTTTTTTTTACAGTGTTAATTTAATATTACAAACATTTTTAATGCTTTATCAAATTTAACATGAGCAAATATCTTAAATAATTACAAATGTCATAGTGGGTGATAAAAATATTTGCAAAATAGATCTTTTTAGAATATTCTTCAAACAAGACTGACAAATTTCCTGTAGTTTTTTCTTTGCTCTATCCACACCGTAGCAGCATCAGAAATCAGAAAATCCTATTTATTCAAATTTTGCTCTCAGAAAGAGATCACGTTGTAAAAAAATATGTAATTTTTACTAAATAAAAATGGCAGCTAGGTTGCCAGAGAAATGCTGTAAAAATTACTATGAACATGTAAATAGTTTTACAGAGTAAGCTGTAAATTCATCAGTTTTATGAAGTAAAATTTACATATTAGTTTGTAAACATCCACATTTTCACTGTACTTATTACAAGTATTTTATGTAAAAAAAATACATTAAAAATAACATATTTTACAGAATAATTTATGGATAAATACATCTAAAACATGTAAATTTAACATTTTTATCATCTACAAATGCCAGTTTTTACTGTAATTTAAAAAAATTTATGCTAATTCATCAATTAAAAAATTTTACATTTACTTGTTTTTAATGTACCTATGATGTACAGTAGTAGTACATTTTATGTACTACAGAGATGTTCTGTTTAGGATTTTATGGTATTTTACTGACAGCTTTTTAATGTAATTTTTACAGACTTTTTTTTACAGTGCAGAAAACAAGTGGGCGCAAATATTCTGTAACAAAGTCCTTTGACAATTGTTGCATTTGCCACCATGTTTCATTGTATATCCACAGGAATTAATTTAAAATGTGAACTACAGGAAAAAAGTCTTGTGACTCAAATTTTCTCAGTAATTCTCAGGATTACCTGGAGTTTAGACGGTCAGGTTCACTGTGTGTGAAGCTGGGGTCATGTATTCTCAGAACTTGAAGTCTTTTCTCTGTAATTTTAGGTTTGTGCCCAACACAAACATTTCCATACCCACACATTACTTCATTGTGCTGACCAGCTGCAAGAATCCAGGTCAGTCAGTCAGTGCGTGCAGTGGCGAGCTGCAGACCGCGTGCTTCCTGATCCCCCACAGAGCTGATAACATGGAAAGTTGCAAAGTAAGTTATAAAAAAACAGCAACTTGGGTGAGCCTTGATCTTTATTCTTGCTTGTTTCCGTTGTCAGCAAGCCGCTGGGCCAGAGAAAGTGGAACAGAAACATCCCTATTCAAAGGAATTCCACAAAACAAAAAGCAATTTTTGTTTTGTTTTCATGTTCAGGGTTTTCTGGAAATCCCTCAGGGGAGTGAAGTGAACACGGAACAAAATCAGATATTTTGTGAAAAACTAAAGGTTTTTCATTTCTTCCAGCGTAGCCCTGAACAGAACAACGGTCGTCTTTGTTGTCTGGTCCTCGTCAGGTTTTATCGTGTACCGAAACCTAAGCAGGAGTGAAACCTGAAGACAACAACATTGTTACTTGCAGGATCAGATTGTTTCACATGAAACAGCTTTAAAAAGTCGTTTTTTTTTTTTATGTAAAAGTCTGGTTTAAGTAGATGAGTTAATACAGCTGATAAATCCTTTTCTGACAGCTGTCCATCTTAAACTTCTAGCAAAACTAGGGGGAGTGGTGGCGCAGAGGCTAGAGAGGGTGGGCCTGTGATCGGAGCGTCGCCATTCAACTCCCCGTACCGTCAACATCAAAATGTGGGTGGAAAAGGTGAAACACCCACACCTGTCTGCACCCACATTTGCCCCACTCTGGGCCCTTGAGCAAGGCCCTTAACCTTCCCAGCTGCTCCTCAGACACCTTGGATGGCAGCCCTCTGCTTCACATGTGCATGTGCTTTGGGAAAAATGCAGATAATTAATTTCCCCATTTGAGATTAATAGAGTACAATTTCAAAAAATCAGAAAAATAATAAATAATAATAATAATAATATTGAAGTTATCAAGTTTTTTATTATACCGTACCATTTTATTTATAGAGCACGTAAAACAGCGACAAGGCTAACCAAAGTGCTGTACAGACAGAACAACAGGTAACACACGAAGCAACATACAAAATGAAGCAAATCAGAATATAGACATAAAAACGATGCAGAATTATAAAATTATATAATATAACATTATAAAAATTATAAAGTTTAAAGCGTATTCATTTTTTTTAAACAAAACAATTCTGTATACAAAAAGAAATACAATCACAAATAAAATGAAAGGCAGCAGAAAGAAGAAAAATCTTATATCTGCCCCTTTTTCCAAAAAAAATAATTCAAACTATAATATTTTTCACATAAAAGCAAAATAACTCCTTCTCTAGCAACAATTCATACAAATACACATTAAGCTATTTCATATTTTTTTTAACAAACCAACTTTGATCATTCTCTTAAACATAAACATTGATCTGGCATTTTTAACATCACTCGCCAGATTATTCCATAATCTAATTCCTTGGATTGAAGTAGACCGTCCCTTCAAACTAGTTCGAAATTTAGGTTTCCCAAATATCTTTATCCCCTTAAGATTATAAAAACTCTCTATTTTAACAACATTTAATTAGATATTTAAAGGTAATGTGTTATTACGAGCCCTATACATAACTGATAAAATACTATAATCTACCAAATCATGGAACTTGAATAACTTCAGTTGATCAAATAAAGTACTTGCGAGCCCTATACATAACTGATAAAATACTATAATCTACCAAATCATGGAACTTGAATAACTTCAGTTGATCAAATAAAGTACTTGATGGGTGACTGACATGCTTCCTGGTAATAATTGTTAAAGCTCTTTTCTGTAAAACAAAAGAATAGGATTTGTAATTGTTTTGCACACTTTCCCCTAAACATCAATATTATAGATTGTGTGAAACGATTATTGCGTTATACAACAAATACAGAGCTTTGTCATTTAATACCTCCCTTACTTTGCACAGTACTGCAAGATTTAGCTATTTTTATTCTTACAGAATTTATGTGATGTTTCCATGTCAGCTTTTTTTCAATGATAACACCCAAAAACTTCACCTCACTAACTCTACAAATCTCAACACCCTCGACTCTAAATGGAACATCGACAGTTAATATCACGTAGTTAGTTTTATCTAAGTTTAATGATAATTTATTAAGTTTAAACCAAGTTTGTATTTTTACAAATTCCAACATCCATTCTATATCTTTACCCCAACAAAAAAAAAAAGTGGTATCATCTGCAAATAGAATGCATTTAAGGAGTTCTGACACATTTACCAAGTCATTCACATATAAAATAAATTACTTTGGTCCAAGTACAGAACCTTGAGGAACTCCACTTGTGATATCACAGAGGTCAGATCTTAACATCATTTATTTGTACAAACTGTTTCCTATTTTTCAAATAGCTAGATATCTTGTCCATTCCAGAAACAAAGGAAATAAATAAAAATACATAATGTATAATGTTTAGTTATTGTCAACACTACAACTTGTCTGAATTTGAGGTTTAGAAAAAGAAAATTAACACAAGCAAAGAAATGCCAAATTTTTAAAGACTTGGAGAACAGCTGTGAAAAAAAATCTAAAATAAATAAATAAACATAAAATAACTAAACAAAACTTAATTTAAAAAATATCTCCAAAAGTGCTTCAAAATACAAGTTATTATCTGTAACCATAAAAGGACTGAAAAACATTTTCTGTCCAGTTTTAAAGGCAAATATATATTTTAAGACCACCAAATTAAATGGTTCAAAGACAAAACCTTTTCTTACCGCTTTAAAATGAATAATGTGTTTAAATTGGGGTGTTTAAAATTTTAGATAAATTAAAAGAACATAAATTGTTTACTTTTAGCTTTAAGACATAAATACACAAATACAAGTACACATGTTCTACAACCTTTTGTCCTAAATGAGTATTTTGTCTTACGTAGCTGAAAGTTGTACTAAGTAAAATCAGATAAGCAGAACACTTTGTTTTGGTGCATAGTGGCATTTGCTTCAAGAACTTGAACATGTACAAGTACTGGTACTAAAGTTTCTAAATAAACAAAGTATGAATGTTGTTACTCCCCGTTGTGTATGAAAGCAGAAAAGACATGAAGTATTCACGCTATTGTGATCCATTTTTCTTCCGTACATTTTTCAGTGCGGTTCTCGTCCCGCAGTTTTCGAGCTATTTCAACAAATCATGAATCAAAACGTTCAGCTCTTTCAGGACAATCATGATATGACTTTTGGTATTGGTGCAACTTTAGCTTTTTGAAATATTTAGCCTTTTCTGCCATTTTTTTCCTCAGAAACTGAATCGATCTCATTTTACATCCTTCACCTCTTTAGATCTGTTTAAAGCCTTTTACTGCTCCTTTCACATTTTGTTCTGGTTCAGCTTCTTTCAGCTTCCTTGTGCAAATGTAAACTTTTTTCAGCTACTTTCAGCGAATTTTAGCTGTTTTTTCAGCTGTTTGGTACTTCTTTCAGAGTCTTTCAGCTAACTACAACATTTTTGTGCTTCTTCTAACTTCTGTTAGTTTCAGCTTATGCTCCTTTCAGCTTATTTCTGCAAGTTTCAGCTTTTTCTATTTCAGCTACTATTTAGCTGTTTTAATGCTAATTTTAGCATCCTCACCCGATTCCACATTTTTTGCACCTATTTAGACTTTTTTCAGACTAATTCAGCAGAACTGTACTTTTTCCACTTCCTTCTGGTAATTTAAGCTTCTTTCTACCTCTTTAGCTACTTTTCATCAGTTTTTTTTGTTGTTGTTTTTGTTGTTGTTGTTGCTAATTTCAGCTTTTTTCAGATAATTTCCACCTTTTTCTGCTTGTTTCTTCTTCTTTCAGTCTAAATGGGCAAACTTGTGTTCTTTCTTTATTTTAAAGTTGTTCTACCATTTCAGCTAGTATTTTTTTTAAGTATTTTTTAGATAATTTCAGCTGTTTTCAGATAAATGTGTTTTTTGCTTTTTGGGGGGAGGAATTTATGCTACTTTGAGCATAATTCACTTTTTAATGTTAATTTCAGCTTGTTCCTGCTTTTTTCTGCCAGTTTCAACTTTGTCTGCACTTTATGCCACTATTTAGTTGTTTTAAGCTAATTTTAGCATTTTCAGCTAATTGCACTTTTTTTTTAGCTCATTCCAGCTCTTTCCATTTCCTTCTGGTAGTTTAAGCTTCTTTCTGCCTTTTCAGCTTCTTTTCAGCTATTTTGGGGGCTAATTTCAGCTATTTAAGCTCATTTTCTAATTTTTGTGCTCATTTCTGCTTTTATTAAACCTAATTCAGCAAATATGTGTTCTTTCTGTTTTTTTCTGCTACACTATACTTGGTCTTCCGTTTCAGCATGATTTTTTTAGCTAATTTCAGCTGTTTTTCAGCAAGTTCTTCTGTAATAAATATTCACACTGTATTTTTGCAGGAAATGCAATTCATCTAGTTTTATTTCTTTCTCTCTTACTCCCAGAGTGCAGATGATGAATCCCACTGGGTGGAAGATCATATTTGGTTTCACCAGTCGCGGGTCCGAGACATTGAATGGATCACAGGACTGGACTTTTATCAGGGCAGTCACAGGCCAGTCCAAGAACTACTAATGCTGAAGACCCGCCCAACAGCCGCTATTCAAAGGAAGCAATAAAATAACATGCAAGCAAACTCAACACAGCCTAGAATACAGAATTTAGCCACTCAGTAGTCAACCTTTTGACTAAATGTATTTGTTGTCATCAAGGTTGGTTTTTTTTATTTATTTATTTATCTTACATTTTGATTCCAACTATTATTTTTATTGTTGTTTAATATTTTATTCACATAATTTTCAATCCAGTGTATCATACTTACTTGTAAAGTTGTGATCATTTAAGCTACGAAGCTAAAACTAAGATGAAAAATATATTTTTTGTAACTCTGAGAAATGGGTTTCGTCACTAAATATTTTAAGATGTGTCACACCTCCACTCCTGACTCCATCAGTTGAAGAGTTTAAGACCGTTCCTTAAAGCAAGATGATAAACAAAATGCTAATTTCTAATCTGACATGTCCATAAACTATTCTGATCATCTGGCAGATTAACCTTCTTCTGACCTAAAATCTAATGCGAACCATTTATCAATAAACTGTTCAGTGTGAGGATTCCAGTGTTCCATTGTTCTGTACGACTAACAACCTCTTGAAGCTCCTGTGCAGAGCTGATTAGCTTCAGCTATAATCCTTACAGCTGATGAGGGTCCACCAGCTTATAAGGCCGAGTCAAACCACAACTCATCGCTGGAACGTTGATTACCAAACATTCTTGTGACTCCTCCTTTAAGCTATTGGGTCCTCCGTCTAAGGAAGTTTTCTTTCCTAAAGGGTTTCTAATTAAAGGGTTGATCCTTGCTCCAGAGCTTTATACTCATTAAACCATTGAGTACATTTAACAGCTGGTTCAGAGTAAAGACTTAATGCAACAGCTCAAACTATGATTCCCAAATTATCAGAGTTAACCTTTTTTTTGTTTAAGTCTGTAGTGATTTCATTTTGTAAATAAATCTTAAAAGACAAATTTGGACTCGCATAGTAATATGTTACGATGGAAACTCTTTGTAATGAATTGATTTGGCCCTCAGAAGTTAGAATTGGGTAATCTAAATATTATTGATGAATGCATTCAAATGTTTTCCCTTCTAAGGAGAACTTAAATGGTAGCAAAGTACATCAATTTTATAACCTGTTGCAACAAATTGGTCTTCAGCGTTGACAACCAGTTTTGGATCAGCACAACACAGAAAAGGTTTAAATGTGTTTATTGTATACAGACTGCTTCTGGTTGAGGTCTGGGTACTGGGCCCGGTCTGACTCGTCAAGAGAGAAGAGTTAGTGAACTGGTTTCTGGAGAAAGGGTGTTGAGAAGTTCTACGGTTTTTCACTAACCTTCTGTCTTCATAGTTTGACTTGGGCTGTAGTCTCGCTGTTGCTGGTGATGTCACTCAGGAAGAGTGAACTGCAACAGCGGCGCAGTCCAGGAGCGTTGAGAGTCCAGAAAGGGGAATCCAGCTTTGTGGTCCAGTGGCAGGGGTCAAACACAGAGAAGCAGAAGCCAGAGCCAAAACGTGATCCAAATGCTTAGTCGAGAGAGAATGCAAGGTTGGTATCGAGGTCAGCTGAGCAGAAGGGAAAGGCAAGGAGTCAAAAAACAGGCTGAGGTTTGTGGTCAAGAGTCAGTAAAAGGTAACACTGGATTTCTACTACTTGGTGAAGGTTCAAGAATCTGGCACTGAATGAAGGCGAGCAGGGAGCTTGAGTAGGGAGGTGAACAGGTGCAGTGAATGAAGGCTGTTTGCAGAAACTGGGCAGAGGGAGAGTGGAGCTGGAAATACCATACCATACCAATTTATTTATATAGCACTTTAAACAGTGACAAAGCACACCAAAGTGCTGTACAGGGACAAACAGAACAAGCACACAGCAACAGATTACATAACAGGACACCAAAAAGTAGAAACCAACAAAAACAATAATGGATAACAACAACAACTGCAACATGACCAACACAGTGTGATGCACACAGACTCAGCACAGATCACACAGTGCAGAAAGCCAGGGAATAGAAGTGTGTTTGTAAGCGAGATTTAAAAACTGTGAGGGAGGGGGCCTGTCTAACGAGCAGAGGTAACTCATTCCAAAGTCTTGGGCCTGCTACAGAGAAGGCCCTGTCACCTCTGCGCTTGAGGCGGGTTCCTGGGACTGTTAGGAGCAACTGGTCTGCTGATCTGAGAGAACGTGGTGGGACATACGGCTGGAGCAGATCAGTAAGATAGGAGGGGGCAGAGCTGTTTGGTGATTTATAGACATACAAGAGTATTTTGAATTTGATTCGAAGGTGAACTGGAAGCCAGTGTAGGGAGGCCAAAACAAGTGTAATGTGCTCTCTTTTGCTTGTGCTGGTCAAAAACCGGGCTGCTGCATTTTGGACCAGTTGAAGTCTAGCTATGGAGGTCTGACTGATACCAAAAAGGAGTGAGTTGCAATAGTCGAGCCTGGATGTAATGTAAAGAAACTGAAAGCTGGAACAGGTTCTCACTCATTCAGTTCATGGTAAATAAATAAACAAATAAATAAAAAACTGGAGTCATGCTGTAGCGCGTGACAATTCACCATAATTTCACTGGAGGATTCAGTGGTGATTTCCCAGTTCAGACAATCTTTTTCAGTTGCCTTTCTTAATATATTCTTGAGTTTTATGACTCAGAAGGGTGATGACATTTGAGACAACCCCCCGTTGTGAAGGTTAGATCTAGAGCTGAAAGACTTAAGTCATGGTACGTCTCATGTGTGTGGTTTCCACATCTGTGCTCAGACGAAACCATCTGGACACCTAAACCTGGTAAGTTGGCTGAAACTACATTCATTTTGTTTTTGACTCATGTTGGAAAACAGTTATTAAACCACTTAGACCTCTTAAAACGTAACCACAGGGGAGACGGATGACATATAGCATGATGGGGAAATTGTGCTCATTCAGCCTTTTGTGTCTCTTTGTTCTTTGTTGTTGGTGATGATGCTGAACGTCACGAACGCAGTGTTGTACAGATGAAGGTGGATGCACACACCACTTGTGACCCATCACATCAACTCAGGGATTAATCATATCCGGTCAAGCCCAATGAAGCTTGTATACATTTTAATAACTAGATCATATGGATATCATGACTATTTCTATTTCCAAACTTTGCTCCGCCAGATTAAGCTTTCTTCCAGCTGCTCCATTGTTCAGGGCTCGCCACAGCGTGCAGTCTTGCATTTAAGATTTGGTACTTGTTTCACGCTGGATACCCTTCCTGACACAACTTGGACTCAAACTAGGGCTTACTTTAAGTCGGATTCTGCCAGAACAGGATCCGGGAACTCTCTTATTTTGACAGGGTGCATTCCAGTAACTCTTTGCTTGGATCCGGAAGCTCTCAGGCTTACTAATAATAAAGTTATAAATGAATTTGACTGCCTTGAATGAGTAAAACCCATGCAGTCTGAAAACAATTAAACACAAATTTTAAATATAACCACTTACGAGCTTCTTAATATCACATCAGAGCTGCCCCTTCCAGTTAGCATTAACGCTTAAAAAAAACTCCGCCCCTAAAAGTACAGTCATGGGCAATTGAATTAAAAACACAAAGATATAATTAAACAGCACAACTAAATTGCAAATGTTTTACAGTTAAAGTGGGTCATTAATAAAATTTGGATTATTTATTAAAAATACGAAAGAAATGCTTGATGGGTAATCACATCGTTACGTACACCACATATCAAACAACCGCGCAAATTTCTCAAAATCACAGTGATGAAAATGTAGAAAAGACAGTCCAGTTAACTTTCATTAATCAAAAAGGCTTCTCACTGTACAACTAAACAACCGAGAACTGAAGCACATGAAGCATGCTGTTGTCTGTACCTGATATGTGGTTTGGTCTAAAACAGGTCTCTCTTGTAAATGAGTACTCGTGACTCAATGAGACTTTTTTTTTTTAATTTCGGCTGCTTCCTTCTTCAGGGGTCACCACAGCGAACTGAGTCGCACGAAGACGCGGCAGTTATTTTACGACAAATGTCCTTCCTGACGCAACCACAGATCACCGAGCTATCAGCAGAGAGCTGCCATCTAGGGCGCCTGTGGAGCAGATGGAGGGGTTAAGGGCCTTGCTCAAGGGCCCAGAGTGGGGCAAATGATGGTGGAGACAGGTGTGGGTACGTCACCTATCCCACCCACATTTTGATGTTGCCAGTACTGGGAGTTGAACCAACGATCTTCTGATCACAGCCCCACCTTCTCTCTCTGTGCCACCACTCAATGAGACTAACCTGTATAAATAAAGGTTGAACGAGTGGCAATAGAGATAGTAATGGACACGGGTGGGGGGTGTTAGGATGCTTGAGAGAAGCGGAGCGTGCTCTCACACAAGGAAAGAGCTGTTGGTCTTGTTGCTCTCTAAAATAGTTACTGAATCAAGTGTTTACTTATGTAGGTAAACGTAGATGTTTAACAACCCGTTAAAATACACTAGAACACAGGAAATGGCATCTACTTTATTCAAAAGTTTCTGGGGAGGACACCCCCAGACCCCCCCCTCCCCTCACTATTTGTGTTCCAGCCTCATTTGGTTGAAAAATTAAGCACTGGCTCAAAAACACAACATCCAGATTGCAAACACACAGCTCTGATCGCCGAGCTACTGCTACTTCTGTTTCTTGGTGGTCATGTGGATTATCTCATCAAAACTAGCAAGGAGTGTCAGAATGTCAAACAGTGTAAAGCAAAATGTAAAAAAACAGTCAGTTTCAACATGGCTGACATTCCTCCTCCTCTCCCACTTGAACAATCAACTGAAACACCAACGTCATGTTGCCTGAAATTAACACTGGTACTTTGGAATTGGAACAATTTTTTTACAAGTACTGGTACACATATCCTGCTTTGGACTGATACCAGTCACTGGTAATGGTGCATCCCTGATTTAAACGTTTACTGTATTTTTCGGCCTATAAATCACAGTTTTTTTTTTTGTTGTTGTTGCATAATTTTCATGCCCTGCGACTTATGAGCAAAAGCAATATATTTATAGATTTTTTCCCATATTTATAAACCAATTTTTGGCTGAGATATGAACATTTTCATCGATTCTGACTGAAAATATTGAACACTACTATTTATAGCCACTAGATGGCACTCGAGTAGTATGGCATGCCATTGTATCATGTCATAGGTAAACGTGGCTATTCAATTCAATTCAATTCAGGTTATTTATATACAGTGAACCCTCACTATAACGCGGTTCACCTTTCACGGTCTCGCTGCTTCACAGATTTGCATCGTGCATTGTGTTCTGCATTCTGATTGGCTAAACAGTCTCTCCAGTACAGTAGTTATTTGTAAAAAAAAATGTTTATACAGTACTTTTATTTGTTAAACAAATGCTTGGGCCTGTAAAAAGGTTTTATTCTTTGGTTTGAATGTATTATGGAGCATTTCATTGTATAATAATTGTAAAAAAAATATAAAGGTTACTACTTCACGGATTTCGCCTATCATGGGTTCTTTTTGGAACGTAACCCCCGCAAAAAACGAGGGTTAACTGTAGCGCCAAATCAAAACAAAGTTGTTTCAGGGCACTTTACAGGAACATTCACATACATAAAAGCCAACTAGTAAAGTTCTCTATCTAATGACACAATCGGCTTGCCATAGCCTGCCACCGTTGTTTGCCTGGAGCAACCGAATCAGCTTCATTTCGTTCTGCTGCCCCGGCGAAATGCAGCTGATTTGACCATCAAAGTGCATTTACTAAGTAAAAGTTCAACTGAGACACGCCCTCTGCGCGTTCATGTATCCGTGTATTGGCTTTGAAAATACAACAGATTTGGCCATCAAAGTGAAAGCAAAAGTTAGACTAAGACACACCTTTACTATAATTTCAAGCAAACAAATAATTGCTTTTAAGTGTTAATCTCGTTAAATTCTTGTTAAAGTCCTCATGTGCACGCTCCCGTGAGTGCCATTTGGCAGCCCATCGATTTTTGGCACAACACCAGCCCACATTTCCTGGTTCGGCCCACATTTCCGGGTTGTCAGCGGTGAAGCGCAATAGATGCAACGTATACGGCGAAGCAATGTATTTATGGATTTTTCCACTTTATTAGATGTAATTGGACTGATGCGACTTATAGAGTGGCGCGACGTGTACGGCGGAAAATACGGTACTTTTATTCTGTACAGATTTGTGTCTGCAGAGCTGAACACTTTTGAATCTTTGACCTTTTCTTTAAAGAGAACTGTAGATTTTGACTAACTATGTGAAGCTCCTTTAAAAAAAAAAAAAAAAAAAAAAAACATCTGATACAATGATCCCATGTTGAACCTACAGACACTCTCAGCTGATCTTAGGACATAAAAGCCATTAACCCAGTACACGTGAAAGACATTTAACTGCTTTGTCTTTAAACAACCTGCATAAATGGCATGAATTGATATCAACTACACACACTCATGCCCAGTGATTCTTACATTATACTCACAAATTCAAAATAATGTAAAACCCCATTCAAGTTAAAAAGCAGGTCATGCAATCATAATAATAATAATAATAATGTCATCACAATGTCAGCACTGTATGTTTCCATACAATGGCGAAATTAGTCTCTGCATTTAACCCATCCACCACCAGGTGGTGCAGTGGGCAGCTATTGAAAGCGCCCGGGGGACATTTTGGGAATTAGACGTGCTGCCCAGAGACGCCACGTGATGTGCAGTGACTGGGGATCGAACCTGGGACTCTCGGGTCCCAAGCCGGCTGCCCTGCCTCTACACCATCTCGGCCCCATAAAGGTGTATAAACAAGTCATCAAAGATCAAGTACAGAAATGCTTGCTAAAAAAAAATCTCAGTACAAATCTTAAGCCATGCAGAACAAGGGCTAACAGGCTGAAACTAATACACATGTACATACACACATACATGCATACATACATACACACAACTTCAAAATAACATAAATTCTCAACCTGCACTGAAAACAGTTTCTGCGTCTCAGCGCCACCAGCTGGTGAGAGGTGGTAACGTCAATTTGAACCCCGCCCACTGGAACCGGTACTGAAAGCTTAATGGAAACACAACCTGTACCGTACCGAGTAGAGTAGAGCCGTGCTGTACCGGTACTACAGGTACTAATGGAAAAGGAGCATAAGGTGGAAGACTGAACACAAATAAAAGAACGATAGCAGGAGAGTACACTCAGCAAATATTTGACTTAAAGCATAAAGACAACAACACAATGAGCCTATAGCATAAACCACACCACACACTTCCCCAAACAAGGGAATTACTGTCACATGACAGTGAACAGTGAACAGTGTCACCTTTTTCCATCCACCCATGATGTTTCTATGCTCAGTTAACTTTAGTGAAACTAAAAAAAAAAGTCAGTTTC
Organism: Nematolebias whitei; assembly: GCF_014905685.2. Lineage (NCBI taxonomy): Eukaryota > Metazoa > Chordata > Actinopteri > Cyprinodontiformes > Rivulidae > Nematolebias > Nematolebias whitei. Next base: position 35,396,348 of record NC_056516.1, read on the forward strand.
CCCCGGGGGTGTTTGAGTTGTTCCTTCTTTGTATTCAATATCATGTCTGAGCTTCTACTTGTGTTGAATATATTTCGAGCGTGGAATGCATTTCAGACAAAAGGTTAGAAGGTATGTAGTAACAAGATATGCAACAACTGACAATGTCCCGAAGGCAAAATTCTCTCTGATCACAAGTGGTGGCAACTCATGGCTTTCTGTCACTAATCAAAACATCCCAGGTTTCAGTATTACGTGTGTGCTATGCAATGGATCAGAGTCTCCTAACTATGTTTCAGAATGTCATATTTTTAAAGGACTGAAAATAGAACAAAAATATAAAATTTTTCCATTTATAACTTTCAAAAGGAGCATACAGGTTTTTATCATAAAGCAGATTTTATCAGCTCTGAATACTTTTACTCAACTCAATACCACAGCGATACCAGTAATAGATTCAAAGTGGGGCAAAAGACGGTGTGTGCTTCACATTGTCCACCCACGTTTTGATGTTACAGACAATTTGTATCCAGTTGGCATGCTGACTGCAGGAATTTCCACGAGCTGTTGCTCATGAATTGAATGTGCATTTCTCTATATCTGTCTCCAAAGACGTTTCAGGGAATTTGGCAGAACATCCAACTGACCTCACAAATGTAGACCAGGTGTAACCAGACCAGCCCACATCCAGCAACTTCACCTTCAAGATTGTCTGAGACCAGCCACCCGGACAGATTCTGCAACAATCTGTTTGCATAGCCAAAAAATATCTGCACAAACTGTCAGATCTGTCTCAGCGAAGCTAATCTGCATGCTCTGCATGAGGTGGGGTTATGGTATGGGCAGGCGTATGTTGTGGACAACAAACACCGGGGCTGGTGTGGTACACGTGGTCTGCGGTTGTGAGTTTGGTTAGTTGCACTGTCAAATTATCTGAATATGGACAGTCCTGCAGTCAGCATGCAAATTGTAAGCTTCCTTAAAAGTTGCAACATCTGTGGCATTGTGCTGTGATATTACTGCACATTTTAGAGTGGCCTTTTATTGTGGTCAGCCTAAGGCACACCTGTGCAATAATCATGCTGTTTAATCAGCTTCTTGATATGCCACACCTGTGAGGTGGACGGATTATCTCGGCAATGGAGAAGTGCTCACTAACACAGATGTACCGGTACACAAAGTTGTGAACAATGTTTGAGAGAAAAAGGCCTTTTTCTATACTTAGAAAAAATTATTAGATCTTTGAGGTCAGCTCATGAAAAATGGGAGCAAAAACAAAAAACGTGTTGTGATTAACAAGTGAACGTTGGCAGTGTTTGAAATGTTTTTCTGAACTGGAAGTGAACAAGGAATGCAAATAAACCTTAATGTTTTGGTGCAAAATGTTGTGTATCAGAATAGAGGTAGTATTTTTTTCTTTTGTTTGTTTGTTTTGTTTTACTGGCAAGTGGAGGGACCAATTGTCCCACCCCCACGTGCAATGTTGGAGCCGGGGGCTTACCAATGGTAACCTTGGCCACCATAGGTCAATCTTTGGCCACCTCACTGACCACCCCAATCATCTGAGGAAACTATACTTTTAAGCTATGGAAAGCAACGTCATCAAATGATTGAGGTTACCCGTTTATATGCTGTATATATATATATATATGGTGGTGGCCATCTTGGATTTTGATTTGACAACCCAATGTTTTACAGAGACCATTTATACAACTAGATGCTGCCGCACACCAACATGGAAGTCGGCATCTCGCTTATTTTTCAAGTTATTGTGCTCACACAACTCATTGTTAGATGGACAAATGGACAAATGGACGAATGGACGAATGGATGGAGGGTATTTTCAATTCCCCATCTTCCCTCCGCAACAGGGGACGAAAATAGGAAAGCCCACATAATAATGTCATGGCTTTAAGTATCGCCTTTAAGGCCATTCAGCAAGAACACAGCCATTTCTCTGAAAGTAAAATAAAAATGTCAGATTAGAGTTTTCAGTTGTATACAGGGACAAACACCTTAATATCTGGAGCCATGTCCAGTGGTCTGATGAAACTAAAATGTATTTTGTTTGGTCATAGTGGTCATGGTTACATTTGGAAGAAAAATAAGAGAATCTTACAACAACCCAACTGTGCAGTACAGGGGCGGTAGCATCATGCTGTGGGGGTGTTTTACCGTAAAAAGGATGGGAAAGTTTTAAAAAATTGATGACATCATGAGGAAAAAACATACGGAAATATTGAAGCAACATCTGAAGGCATCAACCAGGAAGTTCAAGCTTGAACTCAAATGGGTCTTCCAAATAGAAGATGACTTAATGCATACTGAAAAATGTATTATAAAATTACTTAAAGATGACATATTCAGTGTTTTTGAAAGGTCATCACAAATATCTGATCACATATAAAATAATATAGTCATATACAAAAAAATGATGGGTTGAGATGAAAAGAGTTCTAAAAAACATAAAAGATCACACTTTCTATGTTTTTGTTTCGTTTCTGTACGTTTGTTTTTACTTTTTCTTCTTTCATGTCTTTCGCCACAGTGAACACATTTGGCGATTGTTTTTTAGCTGGGTGCTCTTTCTCACACGCACTGACCACAGAGCTACAGCAGCCCTGGTGGTGTGGAGCAGAGGGCTGACAACTAGAGCACTGGCCTTACTCAGTGGGGCCAAAGATACAGGTACAGTATATATAAATGTATATATATATATATATATATATATGAACAGTCAAGTGATCATAGTATATATATATATATACATACACACATACATACTGTACATACATACATATATATATATATATATATATATATATATATATATGAGTTTTTACATATAAATATATTTATTTTATTTTAAACACACACATATAAAATACAGGTCTTGGTCATAAAATTGAAATATCATGGAAAAGTTGATTTATTTCAGTAATTCCATTCAAAAAGTGAAACTTGTATATTATATTCATTACGCACAGACTGATATATTTCACATGCTTAAGTATTTTAATGATGATGATTATAACAAACAAATGAAAACCCTAAATTCAGTATCTCAGAAAATTAGATTATTACTTAAGACCAATAAAAAAATTATTTTTAGAAATGCTGGCCAACTGAAAAGAATGAACATGAAAAGTATGAGCACGTGGTACTCAGTACTCAGCACTCAGTACTTAGTTGTTGCTCCTTTTGCCTGGATTACTGCAGTAATGTGGCGTGACATGGAGTCGATCAGTCTGTGGCACTGCTCAGGTGTTCTGAGAGCCCAGGTTGCTCTGATCGTGGCCTTCAGCTCTTCTGAATTGTTGGGTCTGGTGTATCACATCTTCCTCTTCACAATACTCCATAGATTTTTTTTATGGGGTTAAGGTCAGGCGAGTTTGCTGGTCAGTTAAGAACAGGGAGACCATGGTCCTTAAACCAGGTACTGTAGTTTTGGCACTGTGTGCAGGTGCCAAGTCCTGTTGGAAAATGAAATCTGCATCTCCATAAAGTTGGTCAGAAGCAGGAAGCATGAAGTCTCTAAAACTTCCTGGTGGACGTCTGCGTTGACCGTGGACCTCAGAAAACACAGTGGACCAACACCAGCAGATGACATATTCAAAATAATGCCCTCTGCTGAAAGTACTTTTGCATTTCATGTGGAAATCAAGGTCAGAGTCTGGAGGAGGAGAGACACAGAATCCACGTTGCTTGAGGTCCAGTGTCAAGTTTCCACACAGTCACTGATGGTTTGGGGTGTCATGTCATCTGCTGGTGTTGACTCTGGGGTTTTCATTAGTTGTCAGTTACAATCATCAACATTAAAATAAACATGGGAAATACTGATACTGATCACGTGACTGTTCAGATGACTCACTTTTGTTACTTGCTCACCAAACACAAACACAGATTAACGTAAAACGTCAAGAAGGGCGTGTAAGGACCATAATATAAATACACGTGGAGATGTGGAGAGTACATCCTCCTCCTCCTCACAGACTGGCTCTTCCTCACTCACTAAGGTAGGTGGAGACTGAAAGTGATGGGCGCGCGCTGAGAGCTCTCTCTCTGTGCACGCTCTTTCTGTCAGCCAATGTTGCTTTTTTTCTTTTTTTTAATATAGTGGATTATATTTGTTATATTTAATAAGATGTTCCTAAATAATCTGCGTTGTCTACATTCTCCCTCCTAGATGTTCGTGTCCGTTCTGCTGCTGCTGCTCTCCGTGCGCCTCTGGCTGATAACCGCTTCGCCACCGACCTTCCAGCACCAGGACCCGATCTCCGGCAGGTCCCTGCAGTGCGACCGCTGCCCACCGGGGAACTTCCTGCGCGCGCGCTGCTCGTCAGCCCAGAGCAGCCAGTGCGCTCCGTGTCCGGAGGGATCGTTCACGGAGCTGTGGAACTACATCCCCACGTGCCTGCGCTGCGGGGTGTGCGGACGGAACCAGGTGGTGAAGAAGAAATGCACCGCAGACAGCAACTGTCAGTGCGAGTGCAAGCAGGGCTACTATTACAACCACGAGCATCACATGTGCTTCCAGCACAGCGCGTGCCCGTCCGGACAGGGGGTGCTGACACCAGGTATGTGCAGCCTTATAAGTTCTGAGTCCGCATCCTCCTCTGGATGAGCTTCCAGTCCTGTCCAAGCACAGCAGAATAAATGAGAGGATGAAATCTGCTCCAATTTAAGCAGAGCAACCTGTGTTAGTGTGAATGCATCCTAAGCCATCCATGTGGACTACTATGATAAACCAAATTCATTCACTTTCAACAAATTTCATAAAAATGTCCCAATTTTAAAAATATCTATTCGCAAAATGCAATAAGCGAACCAGTATAAAATCTGGTATTACTTTGCCTCTTAAGGTAGCCTTGCTTATACAGTATATTGTTAAAATTCAATGTATTATCAGCCTCACCTCTATGTTCACAGTTCGACTCTAACCAAAACATTGTTTCCATGGTGGCAACATAAATAACTTCCAAGATGCTCCTGAGACCCAGTGTCCTCATATGAGGACAATGATTTGTGTTTGTTTGTTTTGTTAGAGAACTGCTTATCATATAAGCTGAAATTAAGTTTTTTTAATTTATTGAGACCTTCTGACCCAAAATTGCAAAGAAAAATATAAAATACAAATATAAACCTCTCCTCAGGACATCATTATTTTTCTAGTACAACTTCCTGTAACATGACAAAGTCTATTGGAAATCCATGCTTTTGTTTCGTCTCACCTGGATTTCTGTAATGCGCTGTACACTTGTTTAATCAAAACCTCCGTAAACCGGTTGCAGTCTGTACAGAATGCTGCTGCTAGACTCCTGACTAGATCTTCAAAATGTTGTCATATTACTCCACTTCTAAAGCAACTCCATTGGCTCTCAGTTCATTATCGAGTGGACTTCAAGGTTTTGGTTTTGACTTGGCAAGCTCCGCGTGGACAGACACAATATACATCTATAGGAACTTTTACATCCCCACACCCCTATCAAGGTTTTGAGGTCCTGTGATCAAGACCTGCTGATTGTCCCCCAGACAAAACTGAAAACTAAAGGAGGCAGAGCCTTTTCTTCTGTGGCTCCAAGACTCTGGAACTCCCTTCCTCAAACTCTCCAATAAGCAGACTCAGTGGCTTCTATTAAAGGCCAACTAAAAACTCGTCGTTTTAAATCTGCCTTTGCTTAAATTTGTTTTGTGCACTTTTTATTTATTTATTTTGTTTGTCTAAGCACTTTGTGATTTTTTTTTTATCTTGAGAAGCGCTATATAAATAAAGTTTTACTTACTTACATACTTATTCTCCTGCAGGTACAGCAGACAAGAACACGGTGTGCCACATTTGCTCCAACAACACTTTCTCCAATGTTTCCTCTGCCCACGATGGCTGTAGACAGCACAAGAGTTGCAGTGATGCTGGGCTGAAGCTAGTGCTGAAGGGCTCTGCCTGGCACGACAGTGTGTGCGCAAAATGTGGAGAGGTCAAAGGTAAGAGTTTCTAAGGGAATGAAAAAGAACCAGCCATAACTGGTATACCAATAACCAGCCATAACTGGTATACCATTAAGTATTACAAAGAGACATTGGTAATCAATGTGAAATAAGTTATTAGGTTTTAATGAAACCAGATATAAAGTGTTGCATGTAGGAAATATACAAAAAATCCTTGCAACATTACTATTTGAATGGAACTGTGCTAAAGACAATTAGCAAAGATAAAGATTTTCAGAGATGGGCAGGACAGGGTTGCCTCTGAAGCTTCTGTTAGGGAATGTTAGGTCAATGTTTATGGATATTTTATAACTACTATGGCTGAGAATGCTAACTCTGTCCATGAACCATATGTTTGGGTTAGCAGGGAGAGCTGGATGACGAGCTGGAAGGCTATCGTGCAGCTGTCGCTCCAGGGTCACCTCCGAGTTTGTGAGCTCAGTTGAACTGATAAGATATAAAAAAACATCTATAAACTTTGACCAAACGTTCCAAAACAGCTTCAGGCTGGAGGAGGGAAGGCTCTGACTGTGATTTGTGCTTGTGCAACAAACATCACTTCAGATTACCTGGCCTTCTTTGAGTTTCTGGATGGTGTCCTAGAAGAGGTGCCATCAGAAGATTCCTTATTTTTAACTGACAAGGTATCAGGCTGGGTGACCTGAATGCCCCAAAGTGGAAAGTGGCATTTAGAAGGAACAGCCTCCTTGATCTGAACCCAGATGGTTTTCTGTTATTGGTCATTTGTGCTATGTATGGGCTGTTCATAACAAGTACCATGTTTGAGCATAGGATGGTTCATAAGTGTACTTAGTACAAGGACAAGTCAGATAAGGAGAGGGGCAGAGTTGTCAACTGATCACCACTTGGTGGGGAGTTGGGTCGAGTGGCTGGGGAGGCTGCTGGACAGACCTGCAGAAACACGGGTGAACTGGGAACGTCTGGTGGAGACCCCTGTCCATGCAATGTTCAACTCACACCTTCAAGAGATTTTCACATGTACTGGGAGAGGACTTTGAATCTGAATGGGCCAACTTCAGGGTTTCTGTTGCGTACGTGGCTTTTAGGAGCTGTGACCTGAAGGTCATTGGTACCTGACATGTCACCTGCCTCTGGTGGATGCCAGCGCCAGGGGTGAAGGAGAATCTCCCTGAGATTTTGAGGACTCCGGATGTTGTGGGGCAGTCATGGTTGACATGTTTTTCCAATATTGCATGAAGGACAGGGACAACACCTGTGGAAAAGCAAATCAAGGTGTTGTTTCCATTTTTTTAAAGGATGTCCAGAAAGTAAGTTTTAACTATTGTGGGATCATACTTCTTACCCTTCTCAGAAAAAGTTTACTCCAGGGTGTTGGAAGGAAGACTCTGACGATTGTCGATCCTCGGATTCAGGATTTGTGGTGTGGCTTTCATCTTGGTCATGGAACAGTGGACCATAGCATCACCATTGAAGAGTTGCTAAAAGGGGTCATGGGAGTTTGCCTCTCCAGTCTACATGGGTTTTTGGACCTGGAGAAGGCTTATGATAATTTTCTCCCAGGGATATTCTGCATGCGATGGACTTGCACCTGTCCAGGATGTCCTCTGCCCCTTGCACAGTGATTGCTGGACGTGGGCATGGCGACCCCGGTGACCCAAAATGGAAGAAGCGGGTAAACATAATGGGTGGATGGATTCTCTTCAGGTTGCTGTGGGAATATGGGCTGCCTGCGTTGCTTTTAAGGGCTATCCAGTCTTCAAAACCGAAGCAGGTGCTGTGTTTTCATTCTTGTCACAGCACCAAGCTCGCTCTTGTTGTGGGTCGGCCTCCACCAATGCTGATCCTTTTCTCTGATCCTGTTTGTGGTGTTAATGGACAGGATCTCAAGGCACAGTTCTAGAAAGGAAAAGGTTGTCTGGTTTGGGAATCTCATGGTCTAATCTCTGCTTTATGCAGATGGTGTAGTTCTGCTGGTGTCTTCTGGCCAAGGCCTTCAGCATGCACTGGGGAAGTTCACAGCTGAATGTAAAGTGGCTGGGATGAGAGTCAGTTTATCTAAGTCTGAGACTATGGTTTTCAAGAGGTTACACATGGAGTGCCCCATTGGGTTTGGGAGGAAAAACCTGAACCTCAGGTGGAGGAGTTCAAGTATCTGGGCATCTTGCAGGTGGAGGAGTTCAAGTATCTGGGCATCTTGTTCATGATTGATGGTACGATGGAACTGGAGACAGATCAGTGTTTTATGAAATTATCTTAAACAAAGTACAGGTTCGGGGAAATGATCGGAACAATGAATAAACACTCACAGGCTGTTTCTGCTAGAATAATAAGTGTCTTTTATTAAACAGCCACAGATATAGTGAAGCAAAGCACAAGTACAGTCAGTACAAATCAAACATTGATGTAAAGCCCTCACGTGACACCGACTGGGGAGCCCTCAGTCCAAGTGGGAAGGTAACATCAAATGGCTGGGCATCGGATCAAGATCACCAGCAGACTCCAACTCTTATTCTGAGTGTTACACTTTTATACTCCCCCCATCATGTGGGAACATCTCTCAGTAAACAAAACATGCCCACCTGGACTTAAAAGCTGTGAGAAACCTCGAGATAGCGTGAGAGCGTGAGAACATGAGAGCGTGAGAAGCTTAAAAACCTCAAGATAGCGCGAGAGCGTTAGAAGCTAGGGTGAGAAACCTCGAGATAGCGTGCGGGAGGGGGCGGGCCAAGCCTCCTCCTCAGGCCTCTCGGGTGACTCACAACAACATGCACCAAAAACTCTTTATATCACAGGTTAAATAGTCAGAAAAACAACATTTTATTAAACTCTCAACTCATTCCACCCTTTGGTTTTCTGACTAATTTTGCCCTTACCAAAAACACTTTATATCACAGGTTAAATAGTCAGAAAAACAACATTTTATTATTCCACCCTTTGGTTTTCTGACTAATTTTGAAAATTATTCCCTTCAAAATCAAAATCTTCAGGATATCGCCTGCCAACCCATTCTTGGACAGATTCACACATAAAATCTAAAAATTCCAGTTTATCCAGTTACCACTTCTGGATTTTTGTTATGACAAAGTTAGAATAAAAATAAATTACAAACAATAGCCAGCCTACATATTTTGACCTTTATTTAGAAAACCAAGTTTTATTTATAGTACTTTCACTTCTCCATTTATAGGTGTTCCTAATCCTTAACTGATGACAACTTTAGATTTTTCTTTCATTTTCTATTGTTAGTTAAATCCAGAATGACTCAATGCTATTTAAACGTTACAATATATGTTCTGTGATTGTCTCATCTGTGTAGCCGGTGTGTTTGTTTGACCTTATCTGTCCTTTGCAGACGGAGCAGAGTGCCTCAAAGAAATCATCCCGGCTTTCTTCAGGCATCATAAAATCAAGATGAAATCTCTGCATCGAATTATTCACAAGCTGTCATCAAAAAGAAAAATACAGGGTAGAACGTCAAAGCTCAGCTTCTCAGAACATCTTTCATTAATCAGTAGTTGGGTTTCCTCGGCTACGTTGACACAAATCCAGAAGCTCCCAGACGTACTAATTAAAGTTAAAGGGAAAAGAGTTGGGGAGCAACTGCAGAGGAAGCTGGACCAAATCAACACATGTCTGATAAAAAGTTGTAGTTCATTGTGGGACTGGTGAATTTAAACTTGCTTCAGGCTCAAACGTTACAAAATATCCTTTAATGTTTCAAATATTTAAAATATGAAGTGTTTTTGTATTGTTACAAAATCATTGACTGACTGATGAAGCCCTTACTGCAAAATGTTTGAGTACAAAAAAAAAAGTAATTTAAATGAAAGCCAAGTACCGGTAATCATTTTCTTCTAAAGGAAACAAACAAAAATAAATATATTTTGAAGGTATGAAATGGATGAATTTTACATTGTTTTAAATATAGCTTTATTTCAGTGGAAGTAGCTTTATGAAAATATTTGCTTTTTTTTAAATGCATGAATGTTTGTTTAAGTTGTGAATGTTAAATCAATCAGAGAGCTCACCTGAAACAAACAAAAAGTCATTAAATAATTTATTGAGGAAAACTATCATCTGGAATGGCAGCTGTTTTCATTACACATGTCTATTTTTTATACAAAAAGTCATTTTTTTGCATGTAATATTGTTTTTTAATACTGCAATAAATATTGCTCAAAGAATTTTTTTTTTTTTTATTGAATTTATATATGCTCTACAAAAGATTTTGGAGATAAAAGTTAAAGAAAAATGGTATAAAGTTCAAAATCAAAATCTAAATAAAAGTTTGACAATGTATTTGAAGCAATAATAACTAGAGAAAATGCATTTCCTGTAAAAAATGCAGTGTTATTGCCGAAGAACTTTGTGAAAAACAAATTAAATTAGCTAAAAACATCAAATCAAAGATAACAGGTTCAAGATAACAGATAAATACAGTTGTGAAATCCAAATTCTTCCAGCTAAGACTTATTGCCAAGGTGAAGTCTTGTCTCCCTTTCAGAGACCTTGAAAAGGTGATTCACACTTTTATTACCTCTTGTTTGGACTACTGTAATCCGTTGTATGTTGGTATAGACAAATCATCTTTGCATCGCTTACAATATGTCCAGAACGCAGCAGCTCGTCTTTTAACAGCAACTTAAAAAAATATGAACATATAACCCCTGTCCTGGCTTCTCTCCACTGGCTTCCAGTCCACTTCTGGATTGATTTTAAGATTTTATTGCTTGTTTTTAAAATCTTAAAAGGTCTGGCCCCATCTTATTTATGTGATCTTATTAACATTTACACTCCAGTAAGAGAACTCCAGTCTACCGACCAGTTCCTCTTAGATGTCCCCAGATCCAAACTGAAATCCAGAGGTGATCGAGCTTTTGTGGTTGATGCTCCAAAATTGTGGAACAGTTTACCAGAGAACAAAGTCCATGCTCAATAATCCATGTATATAGTCCTACATTTTTCAGTCAGGTCATCTGGACAGTTTCTTTTTTTTTTGTGCTGAAATGTTTCGCCTTCGATCCAGAAGGCTTCGTCAGTCAAGGAAACACACCACAAAACTGATTCTTCCTCCAACAGCTTACTCCAAAGTGGAACAAACCAGTTCTGCTTGTGATTAGATGGTCTCTTTGGTACGCCCCTCCTCCATTGCCGGCCCTTTTCCAGAGAGTTTTTACCAGAGAATTTAAAGACCGCTCAGACTGTTGAGACTTTTAAATCTTTGCTGAAGACTCATCTGTATTCCTTGGCAATTGATCCACGTAGAGTCTAACACATTTTGAGCTGATTTTATTGTTGTGTGTTTACTGTTAACTTTATTATGTTTTTGAGTGGCACTAGATGCATTTTTTACTCTTTTTTATCTGTCTTAACTGTAAAGCACTTTGGTCAGCTTTTGTTGTTTTTATGTGCTATATAAATAAGTTGACAGTGACATTGACATAAATCAGTAACCTCCTGGAGAAAAATGCGTAACATTGTGATGAAGCCTTTCGGATGGAAGGTGAAACGTTTCAGAAAAAAAAAAACTGTCCAGATGAACTGACTGAAAATTGTTGGATGTGTAACATTGTGTTTCTTTAATTTAAAAAATCCTGAACAACAACATGACATTTGAATGGAAACAAGTCATTGAGATGTGCATGAAGTTTTCTGTTACGTATGATGAGGTTACAAATGACTGAAAGCCTAAAAAAAGCCCTGAAAACCACAAAGACATGGATGACATGCAGCAGACAGCCACGTGCCTCAATGAGTCCTTTCCACAAAAACCCTCCCACACATTAGTCTGTTCTTCTTTCAAGGCAGCAAGAAAAACAAGTTTGAACTAGTTGTTTACCTGCTTCTGTCCTACATTCTGCTTCTTGGTACGTTTTAACCAACGTGCTAACTTATTTCTCCAACACAAACATGATATTTTAAGTTTGGTGGAAGATTCTGCATACGTCATCAGAAATCAGTGTAAACAGCAGGGCTATACACATGCAAACAACTTAAAATATATGTTTAGAGTTCAAATTCAGCCAAAGGACAAAAATTAGAGCCTTGTCCAAAAGGCTGTACCCTCAGGTTCATAAAGAGACAAACTATTCACACTTAAATTAAAGTTTAGAATAACCAGATAAACAAAGGTGCTTGGTTTCAGGCTGTAGGAGGAAAACTTGGTACATTGAACCCTCCAGTGGAAGCGATGAAAGCAACTTTATCTATGAATCTACAAATCCCTGAAATGTCCACACCTGCGTCCTCACCGTCGACCCCATCTTATACGATAGCACCAGACTCCAGAATGTGCAGCAGGGGGTTCAGAGTCCTCAGGCTTCCCAACCACTCCAACTTCCACAGCCTTAAACAACAAAAATAAAATGTACTCTCCTGCTGCGTCTGAATTGGAAACACAATTATTGTTATGTCCCGATGCATGCTCAAAAATCCATGTACTTAAATCTAACAAGGTTGAGTCAGGTCATCTGGAAGAAGAAGAATCCGTCCAAAGGACCTGACTCAACCTTGTTAGACAATTGTTATAAGGGCGGTGGATGACTACAGACACCTGTGTGTTTACCTGGTTGTTATGTGCCAGGCACATTGGCCTCATTATTTTGTCCCTTTGGACAGGTTTTGGGTTGGCTAATCAGCCTTTAATTGTATTGGGCTGTGGCCTTTTCCACCCGCCCATAAATAGGCTGGTTTCAGGGAGCTTTTTTCTTTCTTCTGCTCTCAGACTCCCACATTTTTGGACCTTTTTGTTGGCCGCCCTTGTTTTCCCTGGGCCCTTGTTTTCCCTGGGCCCTTGTTTGTTTTTTTTTGTTGTTTTTTCTAGTTGCCCTGGAGCTGCGGCCTGCTGTCGGTGGCCCCAGCCACCTCAGGTAATTTTTACTCCCTTTTTGCGTGTTTTTTGTAGTGTTTTTGGCCTGGTGGGACCGGTAGTCCAGTTTTCGCTCTTTCTTATGTGATAGGGGTTTGTTTTTAGTAGGTTTTGGCGTGGTACCCTGCGGTTTCGACAGCGCTGTATAGGGTTGGCCCGCTGTGGTACCTTTTTGTTCTATTTGGCCAGCCCACCAGGTTCACCTTTAAGTTGACACTTTGGATTTTTGTGTCCTTTTTTTGCTGGATACAGGGATTGTTTTTTTTTTTTAGTCTGCAGGAAGCAGTACAATAAATTGAATGTTCGAACCTCTATTTGTGAGTCCTGTCCTTTTAATGTGTTATGTTCATGGTGGACGTAACACTGGTTGACAGGTAAAGATGTAACAGTGTCTACAAGAAGGGATAGAGCAAAATATCCATCTATCCATTTACTCGCGTCTTCCTTTTTAGGTCATGGGGGTCACTGGTGCTCATATCCAGCCGTCACTGTGCAAGAGGTGGGGTACACCCTGGACAGGTCTCCAGTCCATCAGAGGGCCACATAGAGACAAACGAGACAAACAACCATTCACTCTCACCTAGGGACAATTTAGCATTAACAATCAGCCTAACATGCATGTTTTTGATCTGTGGGAGGAAACTGGAGTACCTGGAGAAAACCCACACATGCACAGAGTGAACATGCAATCTCCACCCAGAAAGGGCCCAGGCCAGGATTTGAACTGGTGCGACTTGCTCGCTCACAGGAAGCAGCTCTACCAACTGTGCCACCGTACTGCCCAATAGAGCAAAATATACTCCATGAAATGTACACCACAAAATATACTCCATGAAATGTTTACTTCGATATATCCTAATTCTAAAAAAGTCCATGTTCAATAATCCATGTATACAATCCAACTGGTTTGTTCCACTTTGGAGTAAGCTGTTTGGTGGAAGAATCAGTTTTGTGTTGTGTGTTTCCTTGACTGATGAAGCCTTCCAGATGGAAGGTGAAACGTTTCAGCAAAAAAAGAGACTGTCCACATCCTGACTGAAAGTTGTAGGATATCCTAACTCTGGTTCTTAAGGCCCCTATTCTAGCATGTTTTAAATGTTTCACAGTTTGGTATATAATAAAAAATATATATTAAATAAAAAATAGGGAAACAGTCTTTTAAGAGAAAATCATAAAGCTGTTAAAACCATATCGTCTTATAACTATAAAAGTTAAGTCAGGTTATGACTCAAGGAACCCAGATTGGTACGAGACAAGACTCAGAGTAGGAAAAGAACAGTATTTACTATGTACAGAGCTTGAATTATTTACAGATGATCTGCTGGAACCCTGAGGAGGAAGGAGAGGGTCAGGTGGGTCTGGTTGAAGGAGCAGAGTGATTGATATTAATCTGGTTGTTTTTTCCTCCTACAGGTTTGGTCATGGTGGTGAGGTGCAGAGCCGAATCCAAACTGGGCTCCAGAGATGAAGGACCAGGCAGGACAGACAAGGCAGGCGAGTGGCTGGAGGGCAAGGCACAAGGAATGAGGAACAGGACTAAGGGAGAACCAGAACTGGACAGGACCCAAGAAGGCTGGATAACTGCAGGCACAAAAACAAGGTAAGTATCTTCTAATCTTTCAGAAACACTTGCCAGGCACATAAATACCATAGATGATTTAATGCTCCGGCGAAGAGTAGCGCTTGACTGCAGCCTTCTGTAGTGCAGGATCTCATCATGTAGATGGTCAACAGCTGGTGGTAATTAGTGGCCATCTTGGAGAGGAGAGCTGCAGCCAGTGGTACTCTCACAGGTCCTTTGGACGGCTTCTTCTTGTTGAAACGTTTCACCTTTAATCCAAAGGACTTCATCAGTCAGAGCTTGCCGTTTGCTCAAGCTCTCGAACTAGTTTGAGGCCGTCCTAGCCAAAGTGGTTCAAAATATCCTAATGCATGCTCAATAATGGGCCCCATGGTGGTGCAACTGGTAGAGCTGCTGCCTCTCAGCGAGAAGGTTGCCGGTTCAAATCCCAGTCCGGGGGCCTTTCTGGGTGGAGTTTGCATGTTCTCTCCATGTATGCGTGGGTTTTCTCCAGGTTCTCCGATTTCCTCCCACAGACCAAAAACATGCATGTTGGGCTGATTAGTAACTCTAAATTGTCCCTAGGTGTGAGTGAGAGAGGGAATGGTTGTTTGTCTCTATGTGTCCCTGTGATGGAATTGCAACCTGCCCAGTGTGTACCCCCCCCCCCCCCCCCCCCCCCCCCCCCCCCCGCGCCCCCCTGCACAGTGATTGCTGGACATGGGCACTGGGTAAAAGATAATTGATGGATGGATGGATGCTCAATAATCCAGGTAAAAACATAAATAAATCAAAGAAAACATTTTTTTTTTCTCGGTTCTCAAACTGAAAAAGTCTTTTGGATTAAATGTTTTTGTTTGAGTCACTAGTTTGAGTTATTAAATCATGGAAGCAAAAATCTGCATACATTTTACAAAAATTTGGCAAAACTCAATTTTTTTCAGTTATCTGTAAAACATCTGCAGTCTCAAAAACACAAGAAAAAGTGTTGATCTTGCAATGAAACTTAATTGTGTGACTAAAGACTGACTGTTGAGAAGGTGTCTATTGCCTGTAAAGCTGATTTTGCACATTGTAATGTCATTTAGTTTGCTTAAAGGTCAAGGGTTGTGGTAGACATGATAATATCGAGACCTTTGCACGTTTCCGTTTTTTGCAGGCCTTCATGCTTCTCTAAATGTCATCTTAAACGTTTCTACCGAGAAAAACTGTCACGTCTAAGTCATAAACTGTCACACATCATTGGCATGTACTTCTCCAAAATTTGAGAACATTTGACGCATTGTAGCATTTAAAGTGTACCAAACAATGCATATTTTAAAACATTTTAAAACAGCATTAACATTTTTGAACCTGTGTTTTAATAAATACTCTTGGGCTGGTCTTGTTGTGCATGGTTCACTGGTTTTGAGAAAGGTATTCTTCTCAGCGTAGTGTTCTGTTGCCAACCTGTTTGTATGGCGGTGATTTCTTTGCTCATTTCAGAGAGTTTTGCTTGTAAAAACTGGGATCATTAGTGCATGTGGCGTTCATTTTGGTTTTTGGCCACAATCGGTCCTCTCTTGTTCTTTTCAAATATGCTTTGTATCCTAATGATATTTGGCTTTGTTTGTGGAGCAAATGTACCTGACTACCTTTTGCTTACTAGTCTTGGATTTTGGTTCTTCCCCTTCAACCAGGATTCGACTGAGGTAAAAGAATGACTCTTGAAATAAGAAGCAAACTATGAACAATTTAGATCCCTTTTCATTACAAGAACATAGGACATGTGAATTATGAAATTTGATTGATTTTTGTTGATTTTTCCAACATTTTCTTGGAGAAAATTTGGTGAATTAGAGAACTAACATTTATTTAAGTTATCCATTGCCTGTCTCTTTTCATGCCTGATCTTTAGACAAAGATACATTCTATTTTATTATTTATTCGATGGAGATATAGCAATTATATTAAAATTTAGAAAATAATGTTATGCACAATCCAATGGGATGTTGCAAGATCTTGTGAACTACTCTCAGCTACTTCTTTCAACTTTTCCCTCTTCAGGGGTCGCCAGCGCAAGTCATCCTTCTCCACCTCACTCTGTCCTCTTCATACTCTGTCCTCAATCCAACTACCTCCATGTCCTCTCTAACTGTATCCATATATCTCCTCTTTGTCTTTTTCCTGACAGCTGCATTTCTAACATTCTTCTACCAATATACCCACTGTCTCTCCTCTGGACATGTCCAAACCATCTTGATATGGCCTCTCTACCTTTATCTCCCAGTTGTTCAACATGTGATGTACCTCTGATGATCTCATTCCTAAATTTATCCATCCTTGTCACTCCAAAGGAGAACCTCAACATCTTGATTGCTGCCACATCCAGTTCTTTCTCCTGTCTTTTTGTCAATGTCTCTGTCTCCAGATCATACAATATAGCTGGTCTCATCACTGTCTTGTAAACTTTTCCTTTGACCTTTGCTGACACTTTTGTCACAAATCACTCCTGAAACTTTTCTCCATTCACTCCATCCTGTCTGGCCTCTCTTTTTCACTTCTTTACCACACTCCCCATTTTCCTGGACAGTGGGCCCCAAGTACTTGAAGTCCTGCACCTTTGTGACCTCTGCTCCTTGTAGCCTCACTGCTCCACCAGCCTCCCTCTCATTCACACACATGTACTCTGTCTTACTATGACTGACTTTCATTCCCCTTCTTTCAAGTGCATACCTCCACCTCTCCAAGTTCTCTTCCACCTGTTCCATGCGCTCACCACAGATTACAATGACATCTGCAAACATCATAGTCCACGGGAATTCCTGCCTGACTTCATCTGTTAGTCGGTCCATCACCAATACAAACAAGAAGGGGCTCAGAACCGATCTTTGATCCAATCCTAACTCCACCTTGAAGCTATCTGTCACTCCTATAGCACATCTCACCACTGTCCTGCTGTCCTCATACATGTCCTGTACCAGTCTAACATACTTCTCTGCCATTCCAGATTTCCTCATGCAATACCACACCTATTCCCTCAGCACCCAGTCATGTTTTTTCCCAGATCCATAAAGACAGCACAGAGTTCTTTTTGACCTTTTCTGTATTCCTCCATCATCATTCTCAAAGCAAAGATGGCATCTATGGTGCCCTTTCTGGGCATGAAACCATACTACTGCTCACAGATATTCACCTCTCCTCTATGTATTGCTTGCACAACTCTCTCTCAGATCTTCATTGTGTGACTCATCAACTTAATTCCCCTGTAGTTGCAACAACTCTGTACATCACCCTTGTTCTTAAAAATGGGCACCAGCACACTTCTCCATTCCTCAGGCATTTTATCACCCTGAAATATGCCATTGAATATTTTAGTCAAAAATGTCACTGTCATCTCTCCAAGACATTTCCAAACCTCTACTGGTATGTCATCAGGTCCAACTGCCTTCCACTTCTTCAATCTTTTCAGAGTTTTCCAAACTTCACCGTCATTAATCTTTCCTACTTCCTGGTCCACAGTTTATGTAACTTCTACTCTTCTTTCTCTTTTGTACTCTTCATTAGCCCCTCAAAGTACTCCTTCCATCTTCCTGTCACTGTCTCCTCACTTGTTGGATCATTACCGTTCCTATCTATCACAAGCCTAACCTGCTGCACATATTTCCAGCCTGATCCCTTTTGTCTTGCCAATTGATACAAGTCCTTCTCACCCTCTTTAGTGTCCAGCCTCCCATACAACTCAGCATGTGCCTTCTGCTTCGTCTTTGCTACCTACCCCTTTGGTCTATGTTACATCTGATATTCCTGTCTCCTCTCTTCAGTCCTCTCACTGTCATATTTCTTCTTGACTAATCTCTTTCTTTGAATAGCTTCATGCTTCACTATTCCACCACCTGGTTTCCATATTATATATTCTCTGTCCAGATGACACAACAAGTACCTTTCTACATGTCTCTCTAATTGCTGTTGCTGTAGTAGCCCAGTCATCTGAAAGCTCTTTCTTACCACCCAGGGACTTTTAACAGCTCTTTTCTGAATTTCTCACAACATTCTTATTTTCTCACCTTCCAGCATTTGGTGTTCTTCTCTGAGTTTACTCTTCATCTTTTATTCACAACAGTCATTCTACACACAACCATCCAATGTTGTCTGGCCACGCTCTCCACTGCCACAACCTTACCATCCTCAATTCCCCCCGGGTATCCTCTTCTACACATAATGTAGTCTACTTATGTACTCCTTCTTCCACTCTTATAGGTCACTCTCTGTCCCTCCCTCTTTTGGAAATAAGTGTTGACTACAGCTATTTCCATTATTTTTGGCAAAATCCACCACCATCTGTCCTTCCTGGTTTATTTCCGTGACACCAAACCTACCCATCGCTTCCTCGTCCCCTCTGTTTTATTCACCAACATGTTCATTCAGGTCTGCTCCGATCACCACGTTCTCCTCCCTGTGAAAACTCTCCATCACTTCATCCAGATCCTTCCAAAATTTCTCTTTCTCCTCTGTGTCTAGAGTCTTGATCGATTTTGTGATTCTAGAATTGGGCCGCTTGGGGTGGCTGCATGTTGGAGTAGCTCTCTTATATTCATTGTGAGATTTCGCTTTTGGAATATTTAATTCCTCTTTTTCTGTGTGTAAATCATATTTTCTGTATGATTGTTTCCTCTGGTATCAGATGCTGTGCAGCTGAAAAGTTTATTACTGAAACTTTTTTACTTTTGGATATTTTTTATGATGCATAACCATGAAAACAAGGTGTTTTTTATAACCGGGAGATGCTGATTACCATCTGCAAAGCTCAAATAATATCTCAACTACAGTCCCAAATTTCAAATGAGTTGAAAAAGAGGCGCTGTATATGCATTCTCATCACTCTGCCAGCTGTGCTCGAGTGCCTGACCACTGAGATCCTGGAAATGGCAGGAAACGCAGCTTGTGACAGCAAAAGGACTGGGATCATCCCCCGGCACCTGCAGCTAGCTGTCTGCAGCAATGAGGAGCTCTGCAGGCTTCTGGGAGGAGTGGCTATCGCTCTGGGACGAGTTCTGCCCGGCATTTGGGCGTTCCTGCAGCTTGGGGGATCCGAGAGGCCAGTTGAGTCTGGGTGGATGGATCAGATGGCATCTGCGGCCAGTTTCTTCAGATTCACTGTGGGACGGACCTTTACAAGAGATAATTCCTGCCTACAGCCATCAGGATCTATAACATCTCTTAATGAAATGAGGATAATGAATTATAGCAACGCTCAATTTCCCTTTGGAATTAATAAAGTATATTTGAATTGAATTGGATTTGAATGTCACGTCCAACCTGTGGAGCATAACCACTGGCAATATTTAGCAATAGACCTTTGACTTCTACCTTCAGACACATCACTCTATTTGGCACTCTTTTCACCTCTACTAGATTCTTTGACAACTCCTCCTTCAGGATCACCCCTACTCTATTTATTTTTCTATTCACAACATGGTAAAACAGTTTAAACCCTGCTCCAATGCTGCGAGTCTTGCTGCCTTTCCACATGGCTTCTTGAACGCATAAAACATCTACCTTCCTTCTCTGCATCATGTCAGCCAGTTCTCTTCCTTTGCCTGTCATTATCCCCACATTTAGAGTTGCAACACTTAGTCCTACATTCTTGAATTTCCTCTTCTCCCTCTGTCTCCTGACATGTTTCATTCGTTGTGGTTTTCGACTAATAGCAACTTCCGCCAGCACCCTGTTTATCAACAACACCGTTGGTTGTTGTTGTTAAACTGATCTGGTATGGTTTTGCTTAGATAAACTCGCATATTAGATTTGGCAAAAGTGTTTTATATTGGATGTCCTCCCTGACAAAATCCTCACCATTTTCCCGGGCTTGCGAACAGCAGATACACTTGTTTGTGCTCTTTAGTGGCTGGTTTGGACTACCCTCAGCTACTACCCCACCTAATTTAAGCTAAGTATCTCATAAATTGACTGAGTTATAGTAATTTTTATGTTGTGACGTCAATTAGCTGTGGTAGTAATCTTAAATCGAGTTGGCTTCCTTCAATAGTTAATCAGTTCTAGATGTACATCAAATGATTACTTTCTGGTAATTTTGCCCAATGGTTCAAGAGATATTTTGCAAACACTTCCTTTGAGGCTTCATGTCATAGAGTTTTATTTATTTATTTTTTTTATCAGAAGTAACATTATTGGGATTGATGGTTATAAAGTGGGCATTTTGTATGCCAATGGCACATAGGCAGAAACACTGGATGAATAGTTTTTGTCTAATATTGCAGTAGACACTTTCTGAATGATTCCTCTAACCATTACCAAACTAAAATCTTTTAAGCAATCCCTAAGTTATTAAGCAGTTATTGTAATGAATCATGTATTAATTTGGAAAGTCGAGTGGTCTATAAGTATTTGCTAAAACATGTAAACTACAATTTACACATAAAAAATAAATAATGACATCATAAAATGATCATTTCACAAATATTTGCTGTCACAAAGAAACGTCATTTCTGAAATGAAAAAGGAAACTTGAGAAATGACTCGGCACATGAATGTTCTTTCAGTTTGTTGGTATTTCTGTTTCAGGGTTTCCTCAACACTTACTGTCAGCTGCTTTCGGGTACTTTTTAAAAATACTTATGTATTTCAAGTTCCTGCCGCTGTACTTCTCTGCCAACACTGCAGTTTCATCTTATAAATCTGAAGTTTAAAATAAAAAGTAAAAAATATCTGTATCTAACACTTTGAAAACAAATTATAAAAGATTTTGATCTCGTCACTTCTACTTTTTATACATGTGTGCATGTTTTCATACAACAGACTGTTTTCGTAATCAAAATGTGGAGTGAGCAGGTGTGAAGGAACTGCATGGGGATTTTTACATGTGCCCTAAAGCAGGGCATTTACCAGAAAACCAGCACTCGCTCAGTCTCTGTGGGGAAAAACTGAAAACAAAGAACTTTGTGTCAGATCTGTTAATTATTGGCAACGGTTTGTTGGAATTTACCAAAAGTTTCTTATGAACAGCTTTACATGGCTCACATTGATTTAAAAACTATGCAAACTCAAAAAATCTACATTGTTCAAGCCTAAATAACTATTACCCCTGATATAAAACTGCAGGCCAGACAACAAGACAGGACAGCGAGAAGTTATAAAAAATGATAAAGCAAGCTCATCTTTCAAACATCATCATGGAAAAGGATTTGCTATCAGAAAACACTTGAACTGAGATTGACTCACCTGAGAGAATGAAAACTGTCGTAGAATCTGTTCACCCTAAAAGGTGGATCACACAACAGTGAAACAAAATTACTTTATTAATTGTTCAAGTGCTACTACTCCAAACTGGGTTTCTTAAATAAAAAAATAAAAAGCAGAGTACTGTAATAAATGTGTGACTGGTCAACAAATGCTTTCCAGGTTGTAATTTCTCACACATTTTTTTTTACCTTCTTTGTAAACTTCACCTGAAATTCTTATTTTTGAGAAAATTGTACCTTATGTTAGTTTCCATCCTTGGGTCGGACATTTTTCCCTTTTGAGAGAATACAAAATAAGATTGCAGAATAATAAGAAACAGATTCAATAACTTAAAACAAACCACCAATGCTTAACCCTCCTGTTGTCCTCATTTTCTGTATACACCCTGTGTCCTCCGGGTCAAAATGACCCGTCTTCACTAAACCCCCAATATAAGCAGCTTAATTGAATTTTAAACACCAAATTTCATCTTGCATGTTGACATTCACCACAAAATGTGTGAATACCTGAGTTTTTCCTATTCACTTGAATTTCTATGGCCTAAGAAAAGAAAAAAAAATGTGCAAAAAGGAGTTTTGAATGCATTTTTATTCATCTCAATGACTCAGTTTCTTTTTTTTTCCTCTCCAGTGAACAATTTAAGACAATGTACAATACAAAAATATGAAAAATAACATAACCCATTCAACTAATTAGCACATGTATGGCAGTATGCAAGTGCACAGCCTTTGCAGATATATTTCTCACACCAGCAGCACACAGTATGTGTTTTACAGTCTTTCTTTTGAGGGCAGAACTGACATCTCTTCCTCTTACTTGCCGTAGCTGGGGAAGTGGCTGTGGTAGCTGGATCCTCAGGTAGATCAGGAGCTCCTGCACTCTGAATAGCTTTCACAACTGCTGCTGAGGCTTCTGTGCGGGGGACATGCTTCCTTCTTTCAATGAGTGGAGTTACAAGTGCCTTTCCTAGCTGCTCCAGGAACACCCTCCTCTTGTTCTGCTTACGAGACATTCAGGTCGGGTTGATCTCTCTCAAAATCACAAAGGCATTGTAGGAGGAAACATCAATGATGTTGTGGAAGATGACCAGGGGCCAGCGGGCAGTCATTCTTCTGCAGATATATGTTCCAATCACCTTATCTAGGTTGTCCACACCTCCTTTGTTGCGGTTGTAGTCTAGGATGGTGATTGGCTTCCTGTTCTCACTATCGCTAATGTCACCGTCTGTGTGCAGTATGCTCACAAGAACTACATTCTTGTTTTTCTTTGGGAGGTAGGAAACTAGGGTGGGCGTGAAGGCAAACTTTGAGGAGAAGACCTCTCTCTCCTTTCATGCAAGCAGTGTAGGTGGGAGCTCAGGCTTGTTCTTTCGAACTGTACCAACCATGGTGATCTTCCTCTTCAGGAGCTGCTTTCCGAGTTCATAAGAGGTGAAGAAATTGTCACATGTCACATTGTGACCCCTCCATCCCTCTGTCACATCAAGCACAACTCGCATCCCCTGGTTCTTCTCTGGGCATCCACTGGTCGGCTTCCTAGTATAGACTTGCATTTTCCAAGCATAGCTTGATTTGGCATCGCAAGCCACCCATGACTTGATCCCATATGTTGCTGGCTTGCTGGGCATATACTGCCAGAAAGGACAACGACCTTTGGACAAAAGACATTAGCATCAGTGATTAGTATCAGTGACACAGAAAAAAGTCAAAGAAATCAATAGTGAAAATCACTTTTATTACAAATATGAAAACAGATTACCTCTAAATTGAACCAGTTGATCATCCACTGTTACGTCAGGTCCTGGATTGTAGAGATAGGGCAGCCGCTCCACCCACGTGTCCCATACTTCTCTTATGGCTGCAAGTTTGTCTGTCACACGTCTTGCTGGTCTTGACTCCATCCATCCAGAGTTTGAGTGGCATTGTGGATCGGAAAATTGGCCTTCCACTCATTACATCCCATAGACTAGCTGCAGCCTCACCTCGGGACCTGTATACAACTGCTAAGATTAGCAGCCCTAAGTAGGCCTGCAGGTCAATCTCATCCATCTTTTTCCAGATGTCTCCATATTTGCGAAAACCCTCCAGATGTGTTATCTCCAGGATTATTTGTTCTATTGCTGGTGTGATAAACAGGTAGAATGTAGAGACAATGTCATGGACATGAGAAACGGCATACCTTGTGGGCCCTGGGGTCATCTTTATGACATTTTGTTCTGCATACCTGCCATGTTGGTCATATGCTGCTGAGGACCATGTTATTTTGCC
The DNA here is from genome assembly GCF_014905685.2 of Nematolebias whitei. Classification (NCBI taxonomy): domain Eukaryota; kingdom Metazoa; phylum Chordata; class Actinopteri; order Cyprinodontiformes; family Rivulidae; genus Nematolebias; species Nematolebias whitei. The sequence continues at coordinate 35,420,232 of NC_056516.1, forward strand.
ATTTTTTGAAAGGAAAGTCTCTCTTTCAGCTTCATGGTTTTTTTCTTCTTCTGAAGATGATTCATCATGCTCTGGGTTGTATTCCTCCCCATATTCTTCTTCGGATACATCCTCCACTTCCTCTTCTGAATCAGAGTTGTCTTGCTGGACATCTGAGAAAATCAGCTTTACAGCCTCTTCAACGTTATAATGCACACTCATGGCTTCAGCACAGACATAATTTGGGGTCCTGTTATCTGCAGCACCTTTATAACCTCTGGAAATAAACAGGTGGTCTTCTGAAGTCTGCGAGAACACCACCTGATTTGCCTTGTTTTACTTCTGCTACTGATTGATCTGAGACACAACTAAAACATTGTAACATTCTGTGGTTTGTAAACAACTCTGTGACCTTGATTTCAGCTCTATTTGCCTCACGGGTCATTTTGACCTGAAGACCACCTTTGTATCTTTTTTTGTACAGCTTACATGGAAATGTGAATGAAAGCAACATTTCACTTTTTCTACTGTTGGGGCCAATTTAGGAAAAGTCATAAAATTTCAAGTTAAAAAAATAGCATTTAGTGGATTTTTTGGGGGGTTTAACACAGTGGCGGGTCATTTTGACCAGAGGACAACAGGAGGGTTTTAAAATAAATTGGGATCTAGAGTAAAACAGCTTAAACAGATGGGATATGTGCTCTCATGTGAGTGTGTAAGAAGTCCACTGCAACATTTCACAAGTTCTATACAGGACAGAAGAGATTAACTTCTACCAAAATGAAGACCTTTAAAGAAATAGGTTTTGGTGTCATCAGCAAAGTAATGTATAAAAATGTCATGTTTATTTTCCTTTAAAGCTAATGCCAGACCAATAATATATGATAACCAGTGTGAGACAAGTTATTTAGATGAATCAGGATGTTTTGGTTTTCTAATTTAGAATACCAGTAAGACTTCAATCCTTCAGTTTCAGCTAGACATTTCCCATCATGATGTACCGGTTTTTATAGGTGGGTGCTACATTACTTTTAATCACAAGACCAGTCAAAGGAAAACAAGGAAATGATTCAGATGTTTGTTGAACAATATCCCGAGTGTTTTGTACAAGAGTCAACACTTAAAGACATTTGTCATGATCTCTTTTTTAATTATTATTTTGATTCCTTGTGTTTAGTTTTTTTTTTTTTTTTACCTGTCTCCCTGTGTTATCAGCCATTTCCCTTCATTCATTCCTGCCCTCAGTTAAATATTCTCACCTGTTTCCCATGTTTATAGTCCTAGTTGTCTCCACTTGTAATCACTCATCCTAGCCTGAACTCCCATCTCATATTCTTATCTTTCTGTAAGTTCCATTCCTCAGGTATGCCTTGTTGTTTAGTTCTCTTTGGCGTTTTGTTTGCTGCCCCTTTTATTTTGTAATTAAAATTCTTGTTTTTGTTCAGTTAGTTCTTGTGTTAGTTTCCATCCTTGGGTAAGTTAATCTGAAACCACTTTATGATGGTAAAAAAAGGAAACCGCTGTCCAGATAAGCAGATAAGCTTATTTCAGAGTGACGGGATTTTCTGAAGTAGGTACAAGTCATACAACAAAGACAAGGAAATATCTCATTATAGTTTAACTGGAATTAAAGCTGACTCACCTGGGAGGTTGTGAATAGGTTTCCACAAAAGCTATCATCCAGAAAAATTGATTGACACCAGTGTCATGATAAAAACAAGATAAGATTTTTAAAACAATCATAACTTTAGACAATTTAGACAGTATCTGTTATGGAAATGACAGCTTTGTTGTGGGGAAAAAAAGACATTTTGACAATCTTTGCAGAGTTCATCTTGTCCACATTTGATCCTGTGCTCCAGCATCAACGTGCATGGAGGATGCACAGCTGCAGAAAGAAAAGCTTTGCAGAGAGTGGTGAAGGCTGCACAGAAGTCTGCTGGAGTCAACCTCCCTATCATCACAGACATCTACACCTCCAGATGCAGGAAGAGGGCCACCTGCATCATGAAGGACCTCACTCACCCAGCACACTCACTTTTTGCCCCGCTCCACTCTGTAAGGAGGTTGAGGAGCATTGTGTAGAACCACTAGACTGAGGAACAGCTTCTACCTTGAAGCTGTTACACTCATGAATCTCTAATCAGGATTATCACTGAAAAAAATCACATCATGCTGCTGCTGATCTGTTTCATGTTGCTGCTGATCTTTTTCATGTTACTGTGTTCATTTGTACTCATCTGCTAACACAGACTCATGTTCATGCTGCTGTTCAGCGTATTGTTTTTATGCTACCATTGCTCAGTGTCTTTTTAGTTGATGTTTTTCTTAGTTCATATCTTAGATCTTATTACTGTTTTTCTTTACATTTTAATACTTTTGTTGGATGTAACTGGGACCCTGTGTACACAATTTTGTTCCACCACATGTACCACATGTGGTGTGTATGACAAATTAAGAACCTTGAATAAACTGATTTTGTTTTTCACCATGTCTGGTTCCTTTTATTTTTCACTCTGGTACTGATCATCACAGTGAGGGATTTCTAAAACAATAAAAAAAAAAGTTGGGAAAACCCTTCATGTTTTGTCTGGCCTGAGTACTGTCTAAAGCTGATTGTTCTATTTCGTATAGGCTTCGCCCTTTAAGGCTGTCTCTGATGGGTTTATCCCGATATGCGAAGCATTGCACTGAAAAATTTAGTCCACTCCCACCTGCTGTGTGGGCCCCACTCGGTCCGTGTAAATTACGTTAAGAGCGGGTAATCGGCTCCAATTTTTTCTTCAGCGAGCTAATAGCACTGTCAGAAGAACGAAGAAGGAAAGTTGTATAGATGACCAACCTTTGTTAAGAATGCTTGGCCCGTCACGTCAACCTCCGGTCGTCCTGATGAGCTCTCCTCCCCGAGGAGAAGCTGACGAGCAGTCTTGTTTCAAGGTAAGCGCCGAGGAGTATTTCTCACTGACAGGTCACTACACGCTGGACAATGCCATCTTGTAATTTTCCTCTTATCGCCGACCCTAAGAGCGAATCGGATGGTTCCTCCGGGATAGGCCACGTCAGCTGCAGCCCCCCGCTGCTCATTCCCTCCTGGAGAGCGTAGTGTCGGTGGAAGGGGGCTGAGCGAATGCTCACCTCATCCCACCTTGTTTCGCATCGGCGATCACACTGCTCCTGGCCGAAGGCACCCTCTGGGGTTGCCCGGCATAATCCAGGAGCCGCTGGCATGAAGGGACCCCTTTTTTACGTCCCGCGCCTTTCCCGCCAGTTCGGATGATCCGGCGGGAAGGTTTTTTTCTAGGCTCCATTCCGGCTCACCGTCCTGATCCATCTGGCCTCGGTTTCCCAACAGGACGTCCTACGGGACGAGGCCACAGCCGGCTTTCCTGGTAGATTGGGGGGCCAGTCTCCACAGTCCGCGCCCATCTCCAGAGCAGGGGTTCACCGAGCGGAAATTCCCTCAGTGCCCCCTGGAGCCGAGCCTGACGGAGGCTTCATCGGAGCAAGATGTCCAGGTGGACCAGCATCCCGCGCCTCTGGTTAGCGTAACCCAGACGGTGACACCGCTCTCCAACTGAGCTCACCAGCATGCATTCCAGACGGCCGCAGCGAACAACACGATACGCTGTTGGCGTACACGTTCAGAGGCGGGAAGAGACATATGCTCCCTCTGCAGGGCAGCTGACGTCATCCCCAACCGGTGAGCCTCTTTTGCTGTCTGCCGGCCCACATCGCAGCTGGAGAAAGAGGTCCCAGAGGTTCTCCTGGCTTGTCACTCCACCTTCCTCTCAGGGGAGCTGCAGAAGCTTTTTGTTGGAGGGCCTTCATCAGCGAGCGATCATTTCAAGATGCTCCACGGCTGCACAACGCCTCCCCAGCTCTGCTACGCCAGTCCCTCCCGTCAGACGTCCCCGGCATCCGGAAGTTCAACTTTTCCCGTACTCCGCCAACAGGGAGCCTTCTAGGACAACAAACCACAGAGCTCAGGGGAAGATAACCAGGTGTCGGTTTGCTGGATGTGTGTAGATGACACGATGATGAAATAAACATCATTTTATGATGAAGTGTCTTTTAGCCAGGCTGTCAGCACAGATGATCTGACAGCGGCCCCATCACACACACTCATCACGATTGAGCCTTTTAAGGTTGTTTCATTTCACTGCCGGCGGTGCCAACACACGCTCCCGCAGCACGAGCAGCCTTCACCTATAAGGTGCTGTGTTATGAAAGCGCGCACCCAGCTCTCAGTGCCCGCCGTTCACGTCATCGTAAATGTGAGACCGCGGTACGAGCCCAGTAACATATCTCGCTCTCAGCAGGAGCGACACGCGTTTTCACCGCAGTGGTGTCAAACGCGCGCTCCCGCGGCGTCAAGAGTTTCACAAGCCTCACAGCGGCTCCGCTCCTTCATCCTCGAAGAAGGTTTTCTGAATTAATACTGCAGCTCGTAGAATCACTCAAAAGCTCACGTGATTCACAGCCAAGAATGAACGTGTTCTGCAGAACGAGCCCAGTGGTAACCTCGCCCCACCGATGCCGTGTGCTGCTTCCTGATTGCACCAGCATCAAACGCGCGCTCCCGCGGCAATCCTCGCTTACAACGTCGCATGAATGAGGGCGCGCACACAAGACTCTTCAGGGCACGTTGGCTCATACGTGCACCCGCTCCCCGAGCGTTTACATGGAGCAGCGGCACACAACGTGAGCACAGCACAGATGAGCTGCGTCTCGCAGCATCAGCAAACGCACAAACAATTTGCATGCTCGGGGTTGTGCGTTTTGTTTTTCTCCTTCAGCGCCCACCAGCTCACATCAGCATGCATGTGAGCTCACAACATAAACGCGTGCACGCTTTATAACTTTTTAAACGAGTGGCAATCAGCGCGTGCTCCAGACGGATAGGTGAACTGTTTTCATTAGGGGATTCACGCTGCAGTACAGCTCAAACCCCGGTGCAGAGGAACTCTAGTGACGTTTTCTGTCATTTCTAGAACAGATCTCATCCCCTCTCGCAGAAGCTCAGGAAATTCTGATTAAAATGCAATTTCCAGAGTCCCAGAGTGAGAAACAACATTCCATTAATGTGCCCGGGCTGCTCTGCAGCCGCAGCACAGAGCAGGGAGGATAATTTTGCTTTATCTGGACATCTACTGCTGCTGAGCAGTTTGTACAGACAGGTGGCAGCAGTGCAACTCACGTGAAACCGGTTGAGTGATATCAGCTGTTTTTCCGTCAGCAGACCTACATCACACATGTCAGACTTCAGAGAGGCGCATACATTTAACGAGCTGTGGGGGCGCTGTGGTTCTCCACACAGCAGCTCATTTAAATGTTTTTGGAATGCCGCATGGGGTTTTTGAATGTGATTCAACACTTTGCCTCTGTGCTGCGGAATCATAAGTGTTTTTGATTCACACAGATAGCAAGTGACTGTTGCATACATAACTGGAAGGAGATGTATGCGCTCAACCCAAGTGCCACATTGTGAGACAGATGCTGTGTGGGGCGCACCCAATCTGCTCTCCATTGGAGTAGGGTACATCTCCTGTGTTCTGAACAGGGGACGGATGTGATGTCCCAAGACGGTCTTTTTTGGCACGGGGACCGGGGACCTTCCATCCAGAGCTGATGGCTCAGACGTTGCAGAAATCCTGCGAGCGGCTGTGGACCTGTTGCAACACGAGAGAACGCTTGATGTCAACTATAATTATCATGAAGCCACAGGACGATCCACCGCTAGGGGTGGACGTGTTTGCTCACAACCTATGGTCGTAATGCTTCTTCACCTCCCTCACTCCCTCTGATATCACGGTTTTCTGAACCGAGCTCAGGAAGAGGGACTGACAGCTCCTCTGTCCCAAGTGCATGAACGCATCATGGTTCCCAGTCCTACGACACGTTATTGGGGCGCTCGTGGAACCTGCCATGGAGGTAGGTCGCTCTCCAGGCAGGTGGAGCGATCAGGTGTTAATCAGAATAGGCCAGCACCTGTGGTCTGGCCGCTGTGCGGATCCTTTTGAGAGGATGGATCTCTCTCAAGATGTAGTGCGTACGATTCAGGATTCACGTGCTGCAACCACAACAGCGCTGTTCACATCAAGTGGTCAGTTTTTCAGCGCTGCTGTACAGAGAAAGGTGTAGAGGCCATTTCATGTTCACTAGGTGGTGTGCAGTCCTTTCTGCAGCAGCTGACAGACAGAGATCTGGCATTCAGCTCGAGTAAAACGTTCACTGCGGCCATCTCTTCCTGTCACGAAATTTTCGAGAAAGAACGGTTTTAATCATCCGCTGATGAAACATTTTGTAAAAGATGTACAGAAAAGGCGTAGAGGCCACTTCATGTCCACTGGACGACATGCTGTCCTTTTCTGCAGCAGTCGGTGGACATAAATCTGGCGTTCAGCACGATTATCGTATGCTACAGCCATGTTTTCTTCTTGTCTCCAAGTTGTCAGAGACAGAACAACCTTTAATCATCCTCTGACAGAACATTTTGACTCAGATTGAAATAGCAGCTGTGGGCCTATTTGCGACACGAGAAAAGGCTTAGTGTCAATTATGGTTTTCCCTGAGTCCGCGAGACGAACCACCGCTGGGGGTGGATGCGTTTGCCCACATCCCATGGCCCAAAATGCTTCTGTACGCCTTTTCTTCCACCTCCTCTGATTTTACGGTTCCTGAACCGAGTTCAGGAGGAGGGATTGACAGCTCTCCTGGTGGCCCCCGAGCGCGTGAACGCACCATGGTTCCCAGTCCTGCAACGCCTGCTGTCGGGGCGCCCGTAGAAACTGCCGTGGAGGGAGGACGCTCTCCTCCAGGCAGGAGGAGCAATCAGGAGTTACCCAGAAATAGGCCAGCACCGGTGGTCTGGCCGCTGAGCGGATCCGATAAGAGAGGATGGATCTCCCACAGGATGTAGTGCGCACAATTCAGGTTTCACGTGCTGATGGACAGAAATTTGGCGTCCAGCACGATTAAAACGTACACTGCAGCCATCTCTTCCTGCCATGAAGGGTTCGGAGACAGAACAGTTTTTAATCATCCGCTGATGAAACATGTTCTAAAAGGTGTACAGAGACGCAGGCCTGTTTCACGCCCACTTGTTCCACAGTGGGATTTAACGCTGGTCCTGTGAGCTCTGATTAAAGCTTCATTTGAGCCTCTGGATCAGGTTCCAATTAAATTCTTGTCTCTTAAAACAGCCCTGCTGCTGGCTTTAACATCCGCTAAGAGGGTGAGTGATTATCTGCCCTCTCTGCCGCTCCGTCATGTCTCAGAATTCAGGCTGACGGCAGCTCAGCTGATTTAAGACCAAACCCAGCTTTTATGCCTAAAAACATCACGAGCTCTTTTAAATCAAGAGTGATATCATTGGAGGGTTTTATTCCCCCCATACCATGTCATAACATGACAATGGTAATGTCATACCATTGTCATGGTAAGACAATGCAGGACATTTGCACTACGGCCGCGTGGCCAACACCCTGCTCATTCATTCGCTTTTATTTACGTGATGTGATGGCTCGTTCCATGACACATTCTGTCCTTAGTGTTTACAGAATGAATATTTTTGTTTCATGGAACTCCGTTTAACTCACATCTGTCTGCATGCATTACAGTGTGAGATGTTGTTATCATTCACAAGTTGTGATTGTTATTTTGGTTCTATTTTCACTAATCAGTTCACGACTATTGTTACCAATCAGTTCATTTGATTAATAATCAGCTCTCCTGTTATTATTAATCTGTTCATACTGTTCAGCCGTAAACCGGTTGGTTCATGGCTCCTTTCAGCACTTTTCCCTCCCCATTGAAGTTTTCTGGGGCGTTCATGCATTCAGAACGAATAGTTACACAACATGCGTCTGTGCATGGCACAAATAATTACGCAATGCGTAATAAATTATTTTGAAAATCCCAAATAAATATAAGTGACCTTTAAACCTGTTTGCATTCAGTCTCCACAGCTGTTTTAAAAAAGGTCAGTCATTTGAAGGAACTGGGGCCATTTCAAAGAAATAATTCTGATTGCCCTGAAGGATGAAGCTGACCTGTTGAACTGCAGCGCTAAAACCGTAAATGTGCTTTAGTACCTGCTTTACCAGATATTCCTGCAAAATTAGTTGTACTGAACACGTGTATTGTGTTTAAACAAAATAACTTTTAGGGCTTCACTTATACAACACAATTGTTTCTTTCTTCAAGAAAGCATTGATGCATAAGCAAAGCAGTGATACACACATCACATGCTAACGGCAACAAAAACGTTTTTTTGTTCTCCAAAAAAAATTCCTGATTGCTATTCCGATCAAACTCTAGAAGCAACTCAAGGAAATGCAGTTTAGGAAAAGTCCAGAAATTCATTCAGCCATAAGGAACCACATGTACTTCCCCTGCAAGAAACATTCTGACAGTAAGGACATCTTATTTGTTGTTGCTGTTATTTATATATATATATATATATATATATATATATATATATATATACTTATGTATGTATAATTTCCCCTTTGTCGAGAAATGTCACTTGATCACATAATTTCTAACAATTTTTGTGGTTTAAACCAAACCTGGCCACACAAAAACTGGTTGAAGTTTTTTCAGAAATGACAACACACGACAAAAGTCGTCTCACGATGATCTCTCAAGTGTGAACATATTTCAAACACTCATGACAGACGACAAATTTGTCTTAAAAGATTTTCTTTTACCACAAGTTGTTAAGATGGGTATTTTAGAAATTATTTTCAACGCCCTCAGTGATAATTGTTTGGGTAATTCCTGTACAGGCCTGTTCTGTAATACAAACCAAAAGCCAAGCAAACATTTATTTTTCTTCCTAAACGGCACAGTGGAGTTGCTTTTATCTTGCAGTTTTTATTCTCATATCATAACACTTATTGTCTAGACGATCAACACCGGCTGCGGTTTGAGTTTTTTACTTGTCCTGTTCTGACTCCCAACCAAACCTGTTTCCCATCTCTTTAAACTTTAAATCCTTCACTAGTCCTGGACAATATTCTCTTGTTTTATATTGGATTTGGAAAGACATTAAAAAAAGTTTTGCCAGTTTTTCTTCAAAAATAAAAAATAAAAGCAGAGCATTCAAATCACTACTTTCTGAAGGAAAAGATTTCCACTTTTTATTTGAATTTAGATCTTGAGAATCTTAAAAAGTCAGAAGCTTCCTTGTTAAATTAATTCCCTGAGGTAACACAAATTCCCCATTTGTGTCGTAATGACACAAAACAAACTAATTTCCAGTGTCAGGAAAGCCAACCCAAATGAAATGCATTTAATTACAGCGTTGGCTGAAGTAAATATATCCACGTCTTGAAACTGGGTGGGCCATTAACTTCTGAGTCATGTGGGTGTTTGCTTGTTTTGGGAACTGAGTCTTATGAAAGGCAAGGAAGACAATTCACGATCATTCAACCCTTAAGAAAAATCTATTTGTAGAGTTAAAAGATATGTGCTTGATTGGGTCCTAAAACTTCCACTTTCAGTTTGTGTACATTGAAAAATCATCAGGATGTTACAGTGATTGCAAAAGAATTCATCCCTATTGAAATTATTTCTATTTTGTTGCTTCATTATCTGGAATTTAGTTTGATTTTAATTTGCTTATAGGTAATAATTCTACAAAAACTGGAATGTTGCTACGGTCTTGTGAATAGGGTCATTTTCATTTATTTATTTATTTAGCCTTTAATTATACAGGTAGTCGCATTGGGTCACAGTAACTTTAACATTTTTTCTCACCCTTGACTAAGACGGTTGCTCTTCTTCCCTCTCCTGCCTTCCTCCTGCTCTTTGTTTTATGTATCAGAGCCTCTCTTCCAAATCATAAATTATTATTATGGATCGAGTCAGATGGTCTCTCAACATAGTTGATGAAGAAATTTTGACCAAAAGACGGTGCTGGCGTGCCCTCATGCCCTGAATGAATGCACGCAGCTGGGTATGTCATGGATTCCTAGGGGCAGTGGAAGATGATGTGCCTATCTGTGCTGTAGAAGACGTGTACATTATTGGATTCATAATAACGGGGTTTCTGGTTTTTGGAATCGGCAGATACCTAGGATACTGACAAATTAGGAAGATGTCGGCAGCAGTTTCGGTCATGGTAAAGCTGCCAACCTTATGTGAAGGATTAATTTATGCTTCAAGCTCTCAGACTCGTATGCCTTGCAAGTTCAACCGAAAGCTGGACGTGATTTCTGAGAAACGTGGACCACGTGCGGCTCCTGGACCTCGCCGGCAAGAAGGACTCAACCTTAGAGAAGGCTAACAAAAGCGCAGACCGGCGGAATGTCCACAGATCTATCTGTTTGGATTCAACATCGAGAGTACCAGCAGAACTGAAGGCAGACAGGAACCAGAGTCTGCATGCCCAAAACAGTTGTTGTTGATCTGAATCTGGCCTCCCCGCTTAGCCTTGGATAGACCAACTTATCTCATATTGCTTCTGGTGGGTATGTAAATCAAGAAGCTCTGTTCTGTTCAACCCCCCCTCCCCCCACTGACAACTTCTGTGAATGCTTATCAGAATTGTACTGGCTGACAGAAACTGTATTATCTTATAAGGACTATGGAAACTATCTGGAAGTATTCATGGACAAATCTCACCGTCTTGTCGTCCATGCATGTATTGTGTGCATTGCTTGCTGTGGTAGATTTTTTTTTATGTCTTAAACCGTGCCCTGTCAAGGACCCGGTGTGAGAGATCATTTTTTATACCTCGCTCCTCGTGTTTTCTTCCCTTTTTTCTTATATAAGCAATAAGGGCAGTGCTTCTTAGAAGCTGCAGCCCCATGTACACGTTTGTCCATCTTTAGGACGGCTGTACAGAATGTAATTTTGTTGTACTTCACTGTGCAATGACAATAAAGCTTACAGATTCTGATTCTAACTCATATTCAAGACAGACCTGTTTTAGACAGACAACAAATACAGACAACATTAAACAACAATAAAAGCAATTCAAATAAAAATAGTGTTTTTTAATTTGTTTTTATTCAACCTTTATTTATACAGGCTAGCCTCATTGAGCTACGGGGACTCATTTGCAAGAGGGACCTGTTACTGTTATTTAAACAATAAAACCAGAGTGCCATATAAAACAAGAAAGGGAACTAAGTAAGGGAATGAGGGAAATAACTCAGGTAACGATGGCCTGAGAGTGCATTCTGTAACTGCACTGAAGACGTGACATGTGGGAGGAGATATAAGAAGGTAGCAAACCAAAAAGTGATTTATAGATGAAAATGGACCAGTGTGTAGATAATGATGACAAACTGACCATTGAGTACAGAGTGCAGTGATGGGTACAGTAATTGCAACCAGTTATGAACCTTAGTGCACTGTGATAGACAGCATCCGTAAGGTGCTGTCAGGGGCATTCATGTAAATAGTGTCACCACAATCAATAGAAATTATCCTGCTGAAGAGTGAACCTCTGTCGTAATCTTTATTTTACCTCTGACCAGTTTTCCAGTCAACCTAAATTGAAAATGCAGTGACATAATAGATGTGGTTTGAGTAATACGGTTAGACGCATTGGGGGTACTTTGCAACTCAAGGCCAAAGGTCCTAAACACAATCCAATGGGTTTCACACTAGGGAAGCAAATGTTCTGCTAAAATATATGTTTATTTAAGTAAATAAAACATAAATGTTAACAATGAGATTTAAGTTGTCATAACTTTGAATTGCTTTTTTTTATTATTATTATTACTCTGCCCTGCACTGCAGTTAATCATACTTCCTTTTTTATAGTGAAACCATTTCTTGTACTGTATGCATGCTTCCTGCACTTGATTCTTGTCGGATGTTTGATAATACGTGTGTGTGCATGTGTGTGTGGTTTTATATAGAAAGAAGTCTTATTGCTCTCATTTCTTATGAAGCATTAAAGAAGGGTTTACCTTCTACACTTCCTTGTGTCTGTAACTTTTTAAACATTCATTTATTACAGTTGTACCAACAGGGGTTTAAGAAGATGTACAAGGAGACAAATTTTAGTTTTGCTGCTTTTGTTTCTCTTTTTAAAAAATTGTTATACTAATAGATTTCAAAACCACTCGTTAAGAACCCAATTTGTGCCTTTTATTTTCTTTACTAACAACTGCAGTTTGACCTTTGCAAACCCACATTCAAGTTTAGATGAGTCACGTTTGTCATGTGTGAATAAGAGGACTAAAATGTGAGCGAGCATCTGATTAGTCATGTGATAGCAAAAGATATTTTTAAATTCAATTTTTTGAGAAGTTAATAAACAAGAGGTGGCACACACCTTGGACAGATGACCCTTTAATTACAGTATAAAACCAATGCACAAACAAAGAACAATGCAGAAACACAAAAGAGTATTGGTTCACTTGACTTTAGTCACACTTCACACCATGATGTTACATATAAAGCACTTGCATTGCATAGCATTGCTATTGTGAAATGAAAAGGCTAGGTTGCTGCTACATTGTTATTAAGATGCTTAAGATCCTTATGTGATGTTTCAAAGTTGCTACATTCAAACCACATAATTTAACAACATAACCAGTAAATCTGTAGCTATGGAGATATTCAAATCCCTAACACAAGGCAGATATGCAAAAGATCAAACTCATAACTCGCATGACAGTAACTTGTTTTATGTATTCTCTTATTCAAATTTTAGGATTCATGTCTAACTTTTTTTTTTGTATAAATGCAACATTAAGTACGGTGTTTTCAAGATAAAGTCACAACGAAAGCTCCTCGGGTAAATACAAAAATATAATAAATTGCTTACCACTTTTCCAACTTAAAGAGGTTTCATTTATTATAACAGCAGAAATTAAAAACAAAAAATTAAGATTAATTAACAATTACCAAAATTTGGCTTAACATTGGACATGGCATGCACAAATTCTAGCCTTTGAGTAAATTTTGTTGAAGACATTTGTCAGCCTGTTTGTCCATTTGTTTCATCACATTCAGGCATGAGGTAGAAAGACGTTTGGTTTATCACAAGACTTACAGAAGCACATGGTGGTGATGGTAATTGTTTTTTCCTTTAAAATGTCACACGGATACCGGTAATAAGTCAAGAACTGGCTTGGAGATTACTGTTTTTTGTGGATAAACACAAAATGCTTGAAGAATGACAGGAGACAGAAAAGCCAAGGGGTCATATGACAAATGAGAGAAGATCATGCCTTGGCTGTGGCATGTGTCTTGCATTTGTCCTGATCTTGAACACATCTTGTTCAGCACACCAGTTAACTCATAGGACCATTTCCTGAGAGAACACATCATGACTGAGATCCAACTCTTTAATTTGCTCTTTCCATTTCAGGAATCGAAATAAGAACAGATCTGTTGCTACTCATTCATTTTGTTAAACGGAATCCTCCGCTTTCACAGACAGCTGTCAAGTCTTTGATCATTGCACAGGCTTGGCTTTCATTTGACACAAACAGGAAACAATCATCGATATAAAATTGTTCAGAACTGTGTTCACTGGTGCCATTTTGTCTCTCATATCTTCAGCTGTTTTCTTCAGGGCAAAGTTGGCACAGCTGGGGGAGGAGGTGGCCCCAAACAAACGCACAACCATCTTATATTCTTGTAAAGGTTTTTTTTCATTCATTCAACCTTTATTTATACAGGTTAGTCTAATTGAACCACAAGGACTCCTTTACAAGAGAGACCTGATTTAAATGAAGAACACAGAGGAGATAGACAACAATGGACAATCATACAAAAGCAAAATGAAAAGTAAATAAAAGAAATGATATAAAACTGAAACAAAAACATCTACATCATAAAGCAATGTAAAAAATACTAAAAACAGGAACATGTCTGCATTCTTTTTTTTTTTTTTGCCATGAACTTAACAATTGTTTAAAATCACTTAGAAGGGTCAAGGTCAACAATTTCTGATATTTTTGCAAGGTCTTCCAGGAAACAGGAGCAGAGTAAAAGAAGTCCCTTTTCCCAAGTTCAGTCCACACTGAGGGGACGCTGCAGGTAATGATGTCGTGAGAGCGCATGCTGTAGCTGCACCGACCAAGTGACATGTAGGAGGAGATATATGAAGGCAACAGACCGAGAAGTGATTTAAGGATGAAAATATACCAGTGAAAGAGTCTACATGAAGTTAATGATGATCAATTGACCAGTGAATACAGGGTGTAATGGTGGGTTCGGTAGTTACAGCCAGTTATGAATCTTAATGCATCGTGATAGACAGCATCCAACATCTGCAGAGTGCTTGCAGGAGCATTTATGCAAATAATGTCACTGGAGAGAAGGAAAGTATTCGTTACAAGGTGTTTCCTAGCATTAAGTTTAGCATTAGTTTACCATTAGGTTCACTCATTCAATTCAATTCAATTCAAATATACTTTATTAATCCCAAAGGGAAATGAAGTTGTCCTAGCTCATCATCCAGGTTTCATTCAAGAGTTGTTAGATGCTGATAGCTTTGGGCAGGAAGGATCTCCTGCAGCGAATCTGAAGAATCTGGCCACAGATACTGATCCATCCACACGGATCCAGCTTGCTGTCAGATCTGGCGGGCCTCTCGGTCCTCTTGGGTAGCAGGACTGCCCAAATGCTGGCACAATTCCTCCCTGAGCGATGGTCACTCCTCCCAGCAGTCTGCAGAGCTCCTCGTCGCCACAGACAGACGCTGGGAGATGATCCCTGTTCTCTCGTTGTCACAAGCCAAGTTTCCCACCAGCTCCAGGATCTCGGCTGTCAGGTACTCAAGCACCGCCGCCAGGTTGACGGGAATTCGTCCACGGCGCCTCCTTTTCAACTCATTTGAGATTGGGGGCTGTAACTGAGGTATTCAGCCACTAGGGAGCACAAGCCAGTGTATTTCTTGTACCGGTCAGAAGCCCAGGTATTGTGTCAGGAAGGGCATATGACGTAAAACACATTAGCCAGTACTAACATGCAAGTTCATCTAAGTGGCACCATACTGGATTGGTCAAGAACAAAATGAGATGGAGGAGGAAGACTTGCTGCGGCAAACACTGAACAAGGAAAAGCCAGAAGAAGAAGAACTTCATTTTATGGATGTGGCTCTGATGTGTTTATTTCTGCATCATATTCAGTCAAGTCACTTATTTCGACACCTCTGAGGCAGTAAGACAATGTGGTTCAAAACATCAAAGTTCATGCTCAATAATCCAGGTAAAAAATCTTATAACCAGCAAACTGGTTGGTCCACTATGTGAGTGTGCTGCTTTGTAGAACTAAGTTTGTTGTGGCTGCTCAGAATGATGAAGTCCTTTGGATGAAGGATGAAATGTCTCAACAGCAACAACAAAAAACTGTCCAGATGACCTGACTGAACATTGGTAGATTTTTTTACCTGGATTATTGAGCATGAACTTTGATTTAAAGATGAATGTTTACTGGTTCTTTACCTCCACACGTCATCATTATTTATCAATCCAGCTCATTGTTATGCACTGCAGTGTTTTGCCCGTCAAGGTAGCTAGCGGGTCACATGACTGAAAACTATCCATAGTAACCAAATGTACATCTATCCATCCATCTGTCCACTGACCCATCCATCCATTATCTTTACCCACTTCCTCCTTTCCAGGTCACGGGGGTCACAGGTGCCCATGATACCAAAATGTGATTTTCTAAAATTTATATCTGGACAATGATTTGGCTCCACTAGACCTTAACATAATGCTCCTACCCTTCCAGGACCTGCAGTTCCAAAATGTGTCACCCAAACAGCTAAACCCATTTGTTCTCTGACTGGATTGTTAAAGTTGTGATTGACATGACATTAACCAATCAACTGAGTGGAAGAATAATCGGGTCATAATTCATACTTGCAAGTTCAAATTCACACGCAAGTTAGGAAACTGTAGGATTCCTAGGTTTTCTGCATTTTCCCTACAGCCTGCAAACAATTTGACAGAGCTACCCTTCCACGCCTGCACCTGATCCTGGCTAATGAACTGTTGGAGTATTTAAGGACTTGGGATGCAGGCCTGCGATGCTGGAACAGGTAACTAGTGACAGCCATGTGAACTTGTCTCTTTATGAGAAAGACTAACCTTTGTGTTTGTCCCTGTTTTTTTAAGTCCTGCTCGTCCTTGTTCGCCAAGTCCTCTACGCTCCCTACACCATTTACCATCTCATCACATGTGAACAGAATATCAGCTTGGATCAATGCATAAAGTACTGTTCCCCTGTTACACTCTCCAGCTCTACTAACCTTCTGGATCAGTCAGCCACCTTGACTAGGAACCACTGGATCCCTCTTCTCCATCCCTGCAAGCAAACAACCAAAAGTAAGACTTCTCCAGTAAAGATTCATTCCAAATCATTTACCGTCCAATCCTGTTCGTGCTCGCTTGTAACTTATTTCCCTTTTCAGAAAAGTTGCCCAGACCACTTGGAAATAAAGAGAATTATCTTTTTATCTCTGAGTCCTCACCATCAGTCTCCATTCTCTGGGTTTTAAAACCTTATCATCATGTTAGAAACTTGAGTGCAGAGTTTTACACCTCAATATTTGCTTTGTACCTGAAAACAGACCTTGATTTAAAAAAATATATATACTTTTTTTTTTTTTTTTTTACAAATACGTTTTTTTACACACACATTCCTATCTATACATGAACAAAGCACACGTTTATCTTTGCAAGGTTACAAAACTCAGTTCACAACCAGGCAGTTTGATTTACAAGCACAAAATATTTATAACTGGAATGTGTGCCCATAAATCCTACAGAGAACAAAACTACACAAACATTGACAATGATGTTCAGAAGATACCATGTTGTTTCATGTCCTGTCAGATCCTCTGAAAAATTTCGCTTTATCTCTAGCTTTGTTTAACCTAATGTGAGTCACAACTTAATGATACAGATAAGTGAACATTTGGATTCAACAATTATTTATTCATTTATTTTTGTTCAGCTTCTCTCCATGGAAGCAGTGGAACCTTATCTACTTGTTTGACATCTACAAGCTCCAGCCAGCTGCTGAAGTGAGACAGATCAAAGATGTAGATCTAAAAAACCTGCTTCTACTTAAGTTCAAAAGCCTAGAATAGCATACAGTTTGTTTTGCTGGTATTTATTGGACAAAAAATACTTAATACAC
This sequence comes from Nematolebias whitei, assembly GCF_014905685.2. Classification (NCBI taxonomy): domain Eukaryota; kingdom Metazoa; phylum Chordata; class Actinopteri; order Cyprinodontiformes; family Rivulidae; genus Nematolebias; species Nematolebias whitei. The sequence continues at coordinate 35,437,335 of NC_056516.1, forward strand.
ATTTCCCCCCTTGAATGAGACATTAATACACTGATTCTTTGTCATGGAAGCAGCTGCAAACATGATTTCTAAATGGCATCAATGATTATGATGGTGGCTTTATGAAAATAAAACTATCACAATCAAATTATTTTCAATCAACCTCTATTAAATTATTAATCTTTCTTCCAGAGCTTGCATATTCATATTAAAAAGGTGTTCCAATTTTTTATTATTTATTCATTGTGACGCAGAAGGAGAAAAATCTGGTCCAATTTTCCGAGGCGAATATTTAATGGGGCATGAATTTCATTAGACAAGAAGCATATTTCCCATAAACAGATAACCCAGAAGTTATATTTATGTATTGTTTATTGTATTTCAGTGTATTATGTTTGATATTTCTGTCAAAATTTCCCAAAAAACACAAATAATATAAATAGCATTGCTTTTCTCTAGTTTTCATTTTCAGTGATGAGCTTTTGATGTACTTTGTGTTTGTTATAGTTGTTGATCACCCTTAATAGAAATAAAATATACTGCTGAATGCTGAAGTGTATTGCAAGCTAGACCATTACCTGGTATAGATGGGCATAGTGATGCTGCATCTGTAGATTTATTGATTAACTTTTATTTAAGCAGGCAACTCCCATTGAGATCATAGATCTCTTTTGCCAGGATGGCATAGGCCTGAAGGCAGCCTAATATAGACTGTGGGAGGAATACCCACACAAATACCAGACAGATCCCACGTCCAAACTGGGGATTGAGCCCTTGGACTTTTTTGCCGTCAGGCAACAGTGCTAACCACTAAGCTGCCTTGCTGCCCCGATTTTAAAGGAATTGGAAACAACTGATGGCTTATACTGCTTGATGGGGTAACCCAATCTGTGGCATCATTTTTTTTTTCCAATTTCAAAATAGTATAGGTGATAACACACTGGAGAACTTGTGTATTGGGGACCGAGATGGTGTAGGGGCAGGGCAGCCGACTCGGGACCCGAAGGCCCTGGGTTCGATCCCCAGTCATTGCACATCTCGTGGTGTCTCTGAGCAGGATACCCAATCCCCAGTTGCTCCCCGGGCTCCCTCCATAACTGTCCACCGCTCTACCTGGTGGTGGATGGGTTAAAAGCAGAGCTCCAATTTCGCCTTTGTATGGGAACATACCATGATCATACATACACATTATTATTATCATAGTCATCTCTTCTGTTTACCGCATGGGAATAAACTAAATTAATTAGTGCATCTAATATTAAAGCGTACAATAGTCCCTTGTTTAATGCAGGGGGTTGGGACCAGATAAGTTTCCAGAGTACCAGTAATGAAAATGTGCAGCTTTAACTCCCTGAACTTGTTCCCTAGAATCTCCTTCCAAAATAAGTCCTTTGTTTTTCTCTGTTCCTTGTTTTTTCCCTTCTTCTTCTTGGAACTGAAGCAACTCCCATCTGTCAAATATCTATTTTAGTTTCATTGTTCATATTTACAGAGGATAAACAGTTGTTTTGTCTACACTCTTCAAAGTTTTCTCTGCCAGGCGACTTTATAGACGCCCCACCCTTGGCGGGCCTGGTTTTTCTTCCTGAAACATTATGTTTTCCCTCTCTTTTTATGCCTCACTTTTAAATAAACATACTGAGAAGGCTTTCTTGTCTGTCAGTCTTTTAACAAAGAAAGAGAGCACTGTTGTATAGTACAAGTTTTGTTACTGCAAACAGGATGAAAATTTACATAACCAGTTTTGTTGATGACTTAGAGAATTGTACCAGCTGCACGGGCCTTGAGACTATGTTTTTTTAGACATTCAGATAGAGTTCATTTATATGCAATGTGTATTTTCCACGGACGCTGTCAATTTCCTTTAACAAAAGGCTTTTGCAAAAAACTACTTTTACAGTAAAACAACTGTTAAGACAAAGAACTAACAGATAGCACATCTATTAATATTTTATATATATAATATTAATTTTAATATTTTCAGGTCTCTCTTGTAAATGAGTCCTCGAGGCTCAATGGGATTTACCTGTATAAATAAAGGTTGATTGATTAATACCTGGTTGCATGATATCCTGCCATATTCTTTCGGACACTTTTAAACATTAACCTTAAATTTATTGGTGCGTTCTTCCTGTTTGGAAAATATTCAAAGTATCATTCATGTGTACACAAGAACTTCCTCTGATTTCCCTTTTAAGCCTGAATTGTGGCAACATCGTCTGAATTGGAAATGCAACATGGTGTCATTGCAGTTCGGGAAAACGTTATCTACTGTATTAACAATCAGTTACAAATGTTTCCCTTTGTGTGTATATGGAAATATCCCTAGGTACATGTTGTACGGTTTAGACTGGTCCAACTTTGTTTGAGGACATTGTAAAAACAGATTTGACCAGTTTAACATAAAAAGAGGAAATAAACATTATTTCAAGGAGGGAAGAAGGAGTTAGTGATAGCTTTATAGTCGTTATATCAAAGGTCAGCAAGCAAAACAATATGAAAAGCATTTCCTTAGAGATAAATATAAATAAAACAATATAACATGAACAATAAATACAGTAGGTGGCACTTTTAACAGTGACTGAGAGCAATAGTGTTAACTTATTATTTTTATATATGAATGTTTCTGTTCAGTGCCCTGAGATGATTTCTGTTGTAACTTGGCACTATCTAAATAAACTGAATTGAACTGAACTGAATTGAATTGAACTGTAAAACACATAAAGCACTCCTATACTGGTCTATGTCAAGGGCGTTTAGTTTTTCCTCATCAAAAATCATGAAAGTGGGCATGAACTTACTATAATGTCGAGAGAAGTTCAGAGAGGAGTTGTTATGAAGCTGGTAAGAGCTTCCAGGTAACTGGGCTATCACAGCAATAATGATTAGAGAGACAAGAAAGAAGATATTTGGTGCTGCATCTGGAGTCTGGACAGAAGAAAGATGATAAGGAAACCAGTGATGGAAAAGTGGAGTGCAGTAAGTTATCCAGAGGAAGAGGTTAGCCAAGAAGAAATGGGATAGTGAGAGGGATGAAAAGAGTAAACGGGAATATAAGGAGCTACAATGTAGAACAAAGAGGGTGTAAGGATGGTACCATTTGCTGTTTCTGTTTGTCTGTCTCCTCGTCAGTTTAATTGGTGTCACCTTTGTCTCGTCACAGCTGTTGTAATCACGTCTTGTCTTGTCCTTGTATATAAGCCTCCTGTTCTGTGTTGTTCCTTTGTCGGGTCGTATTCGTTGGGTCTCTGCGTTCTCCTGCGTCCTCCTGCGTTCTCCTGCGTCTCCCCTGAGCTCTCCTGAGTCCTCCCTGAGTTTCCCTCTGAGTCCTCCATCTATATGTAAGTTTTGCTGCCACGTCAGCTGTTTGTTTTGTTCTTTATTTACTATTAAAATACTTATTTTTGTATTTGCCGAGTTTGAGTCCTGTCTGCAACTGGGTTCGTTCCTGTCCAACAGATCCTGACATTACGACCCGACCACACATCAGAACCCAGCGGGCAGGATTCTCTCGGCAACTCACCTTTTTTCTTTTTCCCCTCCGAGCCTTCCGTTCATCCTCCCGTGATGAACACGACTACAATCCGGTGCGGCGGGTTCTGCACCAGGCCCGTCCGTCCTCAAGGACATTATGACCAGGAGGTGGAAATCCTGTCCTCTCCATTCCTGGTCCTCGAGGAGAATAGAGCTCGGCACCGGAAAACCCACCAGGCTCCTGCTTCTGAGTCCGCCTCGCCCGGCTACTCGGGATGGACGTCGGGGAGGACGAAGAAATCGAGGATGAGTTCTGTTTTGCTCCTGTCCCCCGACTATCCCAACGTCGCCGGGGAGGTAGAAAGCGGTCCCGGGGGCAGCCCGCGGCGACCGGGCCGGTTTCGTCGGCTGGGCAGAATCATAGAGTTGGTTCCGGTGTTTTTGTGGGAGCTGGTCCCGTCGCCTCACCTCACAGGTTTCCGGTGGGGGCGAGGTCCAGCGTCCCGCGGGAGCTCCGGTCCACTCCTGTTCGGTTCGGCGAGTCCGGTCCACGTGACGTTACGGGGGCGGGTACCGTCGCCTCACCTTCCAGGTTCCTGGTGGGGGCGGAATCCGGCCTCCCACCGTCACACCATGCCGCGGCTGTCCAACCCAGTCAGACCGTGCCTCCTGGGCATTCTCCCAGCGACTCTGTGGGGGCGTGTTCCGCTGCCCCACCTCCCAAGTTTCCGGTGGGGGCGACACCTGACACCACACCCTCATTTAAAGACTCTTGCCCATCAATCACATATTCACCCCATGATTTTGCATACATAAACCAGACTTTATTAGATTTATTTAATTCTGCAAAAAATAACCCGGACTGCTCAGATGTTTTATTTTCCCTGATGGAGGAATTTTTAATTTTACGGCCAGGCCTCATTCTGATCCCTGAGTACAATCAATTATTAATAGAAATTAGGACTCTCATCACACCCAAGGTCACTCATACACACTCTCAACTATCCTCTGCTCCTCTGACTCCTGCACCCATCACCTTCGCCGCTGTTCCGCCTGCTGAGTGCCTAGCCGATGGTGCACCTGCTCCTGTCGCCTCAGAGGACTCAACATCAGTTTCTGTTTCCCGTCGCTGCCGCCGCCGCAGAAGATCATTTCCTGTCGCCACCGCAGAGGAGTCGGTTCCTGCCTCCACTGCAGCTCTCCAGGCTCCCACGCCGTCTGCTGCAGAGCCACAGGCCTCTCCGTCGTCTGCTGCAGAGCTCCAGGCCTCTCCGTCGTCTGCTGCTGAGCCACAGGCCTCTCCGTCGTCTGCTGCAGAGCTACAGGCCTCTCCGTCGTCTGCTGCAGAGCCACAGGTCTCTCCATCGTCTGCTGCAGAACTCCAGGTCTCTCCGTCGTCTGCTGCAGAGCTCCAGGTCTCTCCGTCGTCTGCTACAGAGCTCCAGGTCTCTCCATCGTCTGCTGCAGAGCTCCAGGTCTCTCCGTCGTCTGCTGCAGAGCTCCAGGTCTCTCCGTCGTCTGCTGCAGAGCTCCAGGTCTCTCCGTCGTCTGCTACAGAGCTCCAGGTCTCTCTGTCGTCTGCTGCAGAGCTCCAGGTCTCTCCGTCATCTGCTGCAGAGCTCCAGGTCTCTCCGTCGTCAGCAGCAGCCACCCTCAGGTCCCCTCGTCACCTGCAGCCAACTCTCAGGTCCCCTCGTCACCTGCAGCCAACTCCCAGGTCCCCTCGTCACCTGCAGCCAACTCCCAGGTCCCCTCATCACCTGCAGCCAACTACAAGGTCCCCTCGTCACCTGCAGCCAACTCTCAGGTCCCTTCGTCGTCCGCTGCAGCTCCCCTGGACTCCATGATGCAAGCTGCAGCTCCCCAGGTTCCCACGTCATCTGCGGTTCTCTCCAAGTCTCCAGAGGGGTCGACGCTCTCCAAGTCTCCAGAGGGGTCGGCGCTCTCCAAGTCTCCAGAGGGGTCGGCGCTCTCCAAGTCTCCAGAGGGGTCGGCGCTCTCCAAGTCTCCAGAGGGGTTGGCACTCTCAGCATCTCCAGAGGGGTCGGCGCTCTCAGCATCTCCAGAGGGGTCGGCGCTCTCAGCATCTCCAGAGGGGTCGGCGCTCTCAGCATCTCCAGAAGGGTCGGCGCTCTCCGCATCTCCAGAGGGGTCGCCTCCATGGTCGTCGCACGCTGCAGTTCTCCCGAGTCCCAAGTCCTCTTCGCCGCCAGACGCGGCCTCCTCGCCGTCTACGCCGCCAGACGCGGCC
>NC_056516.1:35443048-35450408 GCF_014905685.2 Nematolebias whitei
CGCGGCCTCCAAGTCGTCCACGCCGCCTGCCGCGGCCTCCAAGTCGTCCACGCCACCTGCCGCGGCCTCCAAGTCGTCCACGCCGCCTACCGCGGCCTCCAAGTCGTCCACGCCGCCTGCCGCGGCCTCCAAGGTCCTACGTGATGGACGGCCTCCCGGCCACCCCCCTGAATGTGGGTCACGTGATGGACGGCCTCCCGGCCGCCCCCCTAAATGTGGGTCACGTGATGGACGGCCTCCCGGCCGCCCCCCCGAACGTGGGTCACGTGATGGACGGCCTCCCGGTCGCCCCCCCTAACTTGGGTCCCGTGATGGACGGCCTCCCGGACGTTCAGATCTTTTGTGTTTTTCCTGTTTGTGTCTTGCCTTAGTTCTTTCAGGTCCTTGTGTTCTTCCTTGTGTTTCCTCTGGCCCTCCACCCTTGCAGTGCCGCCCTCCACCCACCCAAGTCCTTCGGGAGGGGGGTTTTTTGGGGACGCCTGGAGGCGTCCTTGAGGGGGTGTACTGTAAGGATGGTACCATTTGCTGTTTCTGTTTGTCTGTCTCCTCGTCAGTTTAATTGGTGTCACCTTTGTCTCGTCACAGCTGTTGTAATCACGTCTTGTCTTGTCCTTGTATATAAGCCTCCTGTTCTGTGTTGTTCCTTTGTCGGGTCGTATTCGTTGGGTCTCTGCGTTCTCCTGCATCCTCCTGCGTTCTCCTGCGTCTCCCCTGAGCTCTCCTGAGTCCTCCCTGAGTTTCCCTCTGAGTCCTCCATCTATATGTAAGTTTTGCTACCACGTCAGCTGTTTGTTTTGTTCTTTATTTACTATTAAAATACTTATTTTTGTATTTGCCGAGTTTGAGTCCTGTCTGCAACTGGGTTCGTTCCTGTCCAACAAATCCTGACAGAGGGAGGTAACTAAAGCAAAACAGAAGGTGTATGCTGAGTTGTACATGAAGCTGGACACTGAGGAGGGAGAGAAGGACTTGTACTAACTGGCAAGACAGAGGGATCAGGTTGGAAAGGATGTGCAGCAGGTTAGGTTTGTTAAAAATAAAGGTAGTAATGGTCTAATACATAAGGCAAGTTTAATGGGAAGATGGAAGGAGCACTTTGAAGAACTAATGAATGAGGAGTGTAGTGGTGTCAAGGCCAGCTTGGCTGCACCTCCACCACTAATTATACACACAAATAAATGATAACAAATACTGTATATTTTATTTTCCCCACAAAAACTATGAACACCGTGTACATCCCAACCACCACAAAGTTGCACATACAGTGGTCTAACTATAAAAGAACAGCATAATTTACTGTATATTACAATACTGAAATATGAATAATTTATACAATGTTCAGATTATGCATCAGTTGTGGAGTATATTGTATTGGACTTACTTACACATGGTTATATCACAGTTTTTTGAGTCTTTCTGAATTGTGTTCAAATAGCACCCTGTAGTCCTGCTTCATCCTCACGTTATTTCTGCGTCAGACATGGTCCAGCGTTGATAAGATTACCGTATCGATATTTTGTACTAGCTCATTGTTTTCTATTTCTTTGTATTTGCCGTAATGTTATGACATTATTTTCTAGAACCATCCATCCATCCATCCATCCATTTTCTTCCGCTTATCCGGGGTCGGGTCGCGGGGGTAGCAGCCTAAGTAGGGAGGCCCAGACTTCCCTCTCTCCAGCCACTTGGGCCAGTTCTTCCGGGGGAATCCCGAGGCGTTCCCAGGCCAGCCGAGAAACATAGTCCCTCCAGCGTGTCCTGGGTCTTCCTCTGGGCCTCCTCCCGGTGGGACGTGTCCGGAACACCTCACCAGGGAGGCGTCCAGGAGGCATCCTAAACAGATGCCCGAGCCACCTCAACTGGCTCCTCTCGACGTGGAGAAGCAGCAGCTCTACTCTGAGTCCCTCCCAGATGATCGAGCTTCTCACCCTATCTCTAAGGGAGAGCCCAGACACCCTGCGGAGAAAACTCATTTCGGCCGCTTGTATCCGAGATCTCATTCTTTCGGTCACAACCCAAAGCTCATGACCATAGATGAGGGTAGGAACGTAGATCGATCGGTAAACTGAGAGCTTCGCCTTTTGTCTCAGCTCTCTCTTCACCACGACAGACCTGTACAGCGCCTACTTCACTGCAGACGCTGCACCTATCCGCCTATCGATCTCACGCTCCATTTTTCCCTCATTCATGAACAAGACCCCAAGGTACTTGAACTCCTCCACTTGGGGTAGGACCTCCTCCCTGACCCGGAGAGGGCACTCTACCCTTTTCCGGCTCAAGACCATGGCCTCGGATTTGGAGGAACTGATCTTCATCCTGGCCGCGTCGCACTCAGCTGCGAACCGCTCCAGCGAAAGCTGTAGATCACGATCTAATGAAGCCAACAAGACCACATCATCTGCAAAAAGCAGAGATGCAATCCTAAGGCCACCAAAACGGATCCCTTCAACGCCTGGGCTGCGCCTAGAAATTCTGTCCATAAAAGCTATGAATAGAATTGGTGACAAAGGGCAACCTTGGTGGAGTCCAACTCTCACCAGGAACAAGCCCGACTTACTGCCGGCAATGCGGACCAGGCTCTGATACCAGTCATACAGGGACCTAACAGCCCGTATCAAATGGCCCGGTACCCCATACTCCAAGAGTACCCCCCACAGGGTTCCCACAGGGTTCCCACAGGGTTCCCACAGGGTTCCCACAGGGTTCCCCGAGGGACGCGGTCGAACGCATTCTCCAAGTCCACAAAGCACATGTAGACGGTTAGGCAAACTCCCACGCACCCTCCAGGACCCTGCTGAGAGTGTAGAGCTGGTCCAGTGTTCCACGGCCAGGACGAAAACCGCACTGCTCCTCCTGAATCCGAGGTTTGACTATCCGACGGATCCTCCTCTCCAGAACCCCCGAATAGACCTTACCAGGGAGGCTTAAGAGCGTGATTCCCCTGCAGTTGGAACACACTCTATGGTCCCCTTTTTTGAATAGGGGGACCACCACCCCGGTCTGCCAATCTAGGGGCACTTCCCCCCATGTCCATGCAATATTGCAGAGTCGCGTAAGCCAACGCAACCCTACAACATCCAGAGCCTTAAGGAACTCCAGGCGAATCTCATCCACCCCCGGGGCCCTGCCACCGAGGAGCTTTTTAACCACCTCGGTGACCTCAGCACCAGAGATTGGAGGGCTCAACCCAGAGTCCCCAGGCTCCGCTTCCTCAGTGGAAGACGTGCCGGTGGGATTGAGGAGGTCTTCAAAGTATTCTGCCCACCGACCCACGACATCCTGAGTTGAGGTCAGCAGCACACCACCCCCACTATAAACAGTGTTGGTGGTGTACCGCTTTCCCCCCCTGAGACGCTGGATGGTAGACCAGAATCGCCTAGAAGCCATGCGGAAGTCATTCTCCATGGCCTCTCCGAACTCCTCCCATTCCCGAGTTTTTGCCTCAGCGACCACCCGAGCCACATGTTGCTTGGACTGCCTGTACCCATCAGCTGCTTCCGGGGTCCCATAGGCCCAAAAGGCCCGATAGGACTCCTTCTTCAGCCTGACAGCATCCCTCACTGACGGTATCCACCATCGGGTTCGAGGGTTGCTGCTGCGACAGGCACCGACAACCTTGCGGCCGCAGATCCGGTAAGCCGCCTCAACAATAGAGGCACGGAACATGGTCCACTCAGACTCAATGTCCCCCACCTCCCTCGGAACATGTTCGAAGTTCTCTCGGAGGTGGGAGTTAAAACTCCGTCTCACAGGAGACTCTGCCAGATGTTCCCAGCAAACCCTCACAATACGTTTGGGTCTGCCAGGTCTGACCAGCATCCTCCCCCACCAACGGAGCCAACTCACCACCAGGTAGTGATCAGTGGACAGCTCCGTCCCTCTCTTCACCCGAGTGTCCAAGTCATGTGGCCACAGATCAGATGAGACGATGACAAAGTCGATCATCAAACTGCGGCCTAGGGTGTCCTGGTGCCAAGAGCACATATGGACAACCTTATGCTTGAACAAGGTGTTCGTTATTGACAATCCATGACCAACACAGAAGTCCAACAACAGAACACCACTCGGGTTCAGATCAGGGGGGCCGTTCCTCCCAACCACACCCCTCCAGGTCTCACTGTCATTGCCCACATGAGCATCGAAGTCCCCCAGCAGAACAAGGGAGTCCCCAGGAGGTGCAATTTCTAGTACCCCCTCCAAGGACTCCAAAAAGGGTGGATAATCTGAACTGCCGTTTGGTGCATAAGCACAAACGACAGTCAGAACCCATCCCCCCACACGTAGGCGGAGGGAGGCCACCCTCTCATTCACCGGGGTAAACCCCAACACACAGGCACCAAGTTGGGGGTGCAATAAGTATGCCCACTCCTGCTCGGCACCTCTCACCAGGGTCAATTCCAGAGTGGAAGAGTGTCCAGCCTCTCTCAAGGAAACTGGTTCCAGAGTCAGAGCCATGCATAGAGGTGAGTCTGACCATTTCTAGCTGGAACCTCTCAGCCTCACTCACCAGCTCAGTCTCCTTTCCCACCAATGAGGTGACATTCCACGTCCCAATAGCCAGCTTTTGTAGCCGAGGATCAGACCGCCAGGGTCCCCGCCCTCGGCCACCACCCATCCCACATTGCACCCAACCCCTTTGGCCCCTCCCACAGGTGGTGAGCCCAAGGGAAGGGGGACCCACATCTCCTCTTCGGGCTGTGCCCAGCCAAGCTCCATGGGCAAAAGCCCAGCCACCAGGCGCTCACCCGCGTGCCCCACCTCCATTTTCTAGGACCGTGTTCACAATTTCAGTTTACTGTTGAGGAGACAGAAGATGATCCCATCCACATTGTGTTGGTAATCTTTCAGTTCTGCAATACGAATAGTAAAATACCATAAACACTGTGTAGGAATACAAAGTAGGAATACTTTTCACAAATAATTTAAACATACTTCATTTTTACAATCCTGCAGAACCGTTCAAAGGCAGTACCATACTACTGTACTGATATGGCGTACCTGTCATTTTGGAATGTCCAGATGATGGATGCTACAGTGTACTTGCTCAAATTTGTCATTACTCTTTGCCCAGCCTCCCTCATTGTTAGACCATGGCTGAGCACATGGTCAACCAAAGTGGCTCGGATCTCATCAGAGATTACAGTACTTGGCCTTCCTCATTTTCGTCCTCCCCATTCTACTCCTCTTACTCTCACTCCTCTGGCTCTGGCTCTGCTTGCAACGTTGGCATCCATTGCTCCAAAACAGAAGACCTCACCTGTTCCCCTTTTGTGCCAAAGCTCTGATTGCTATTTGTAAAACTGTGTAAATGGTGTTTGCCGATGTAATGAGTCAGTGTGCATAGTACGGGAATAAATTTTAGAATTTTGAATAACAGTGTGTTCCTTGTGAAAACGAAATTTTATTCATGAAAATTGTGCCAAATGCAGCAAAATTGTTTTGAAAGAGTGTGTTTTTAGAATTGCAGTTTGAGTATAAAGCAGGAATTGTGCTTGTAGTTTAGCAGAATTGGTTCTGGGAGTTGGCGCATGAGTTACATCTTGTGGTCATTGTGTCTCAAGTACCAGAATTTGCGAGTAAACAATTCAGAAAAACGGTAATAGTTTGAATACTTCCAATGTCACCGGAAATAAATGAACAAAAAGTTATGGCGCTTTGTCTCCATCTAGTGTTTGAATCAGTGATACACACCAATGATCCATTCATCTTTACCTGCGTCTTCATTTTCAGGTCAAGTGGGTCACTGGTGCCTATATCCAGCTATCACTGTGTGAGAGGCGGGAACACCCTGGACAGGTCTCCAGTCCATCACAGGGACACAAAGAGACAAACGAGACAAACAAACATTCTCTCTCTCACTCACACCTAAAGACAATTTAGAGTAACCAATCAGTCTAACATGAATGTTTTTGGTCTATGCAGGAAACCGAAGCACCCGGTGGTAACCCATGCATGCACAGAGAAAACATTCAAACTCCACCCAGAGAGGTCATGGCCAGGATTTGATCTCTACCGACTGTGTCACAGTGCCGCCCCACGCCAGATATTATTTTAAAATTTGGTTATTTACTGGACAACAGCAGTTTAACAAGGACAAAGTGTGCTACGCTCAACTTAACAGCAACACATACACAAATAGTCAAATTAAAAACATACAAAAGCATGCAGTTGTATAACAACAAAAATAAAAACTATTGTAGTTTTACAGATAAAAAATATAAAGACAGGGTATAATCAAGAATAGTTCTGTAAATCCCTTGTGAGTATCATCTAGATGTCACTGCTCAACCCTTCACTGTACATTTTTAAAACTCAAAAAATAAACGCAACAGACATATACAGTCAGGCTCTAAAAAAAAAAAAAAAAGGCAATACAGGTTTATAATGATCCATCTCATCCAGTGAAACCATTATTCAGATTGGTACTAACTGGCAGAAGACTGGTTCCTCTGGTAAAGAAAAATGGGTACAAAAAGTCATTTGTTCCCTCTGCTGTGAGTGTCCTTTATAGGGTCCTATTTAAACGTAGCCTCACAAGACAAACCATCATCTGCTGGGATGTTTTTATGGTTTTTTTTAATGTATCATGTGTTTTTGAATTATTTTTATTGGGTGAGCAAAGCTTTTTTTTTTAAGTTTTATGGCATTTTTAACTTGTGTTGTTTTGTTTGCAAGAGGATAGTCAAATGCAAATCTCCATCTTGTGAAATGTAACGGACAATAAACTTATACTGATTGACTGAACTCTTTTGAAAACATATTTATTCCTTAGCTTTTGGCACAGCTCGAAATTTGCTCTGCACTAAAGTAGTCCCTTGTTTATTGCGGGGGATCTGTAGCCTGAAACCCCCCGATTAGTGAAAAACTGCCAAATAGGAATATTAGTAAGTAGTAGTTATTAGAATATAAGTACTTAGAATATTAGTTACTTAGAATATTAGTAAGTAGTAGTTTATATATATATATATATATATATATATATATATATGTATATATATATGTATGTATGTATGTATGTATTAAGGCATTTTAAACCTTTCCCACATTCTTGCAATAGTAAACAATGTTTCTAAACTCTAAAGCTCTAAAAGAGCACAGAATGTTATGATTTCAGCTCCCTACCTCCTCTGCTCTACCTGCAATCACTCTTGGCCACGCCCACTTATCAGCTCTGCACAGAACAGCTGATCAGCTGCAGCAGGAAGTGTATCCCACAGCAGTAAGGGCTGCATAAAGGTGCACAAGGAAGCTTTGTTCTGCAGCTTTGGGTTACAAAAATGTGCAGGAGGTGCTAAATAATTTTAAATAATTTATTTAAAATAAAAATTCCATGCCAATCGTGCAGCTCATCCATCAGTCA
>NC_056516.1:35455408-35477005 GCF_014905685.2 Nematolebias whitei
TATATATATATATATATATATATATATGTATATATATATGCACGCAATTATGTGTTGATTTTATAAGTTCATTGTTTTATGTAAACCTATTTAATAGATGTTGCATGATTGTGAATATTTCATGTTGAAAACTTTTAATTGTTTCATGTTGATTATCTAAGGACCCGTAGTTGGTCCTTTATGGCCCACTGTGAGATGTTGACCCCACCACTATAAACCAGTAACTTCCATTCATTCATGCTCATTTCACTCCTCAGTTCAGCTCATGGGGTTTGATGTGTTGTACAGGGGCCTGGTGGGCAGCAGGTGTCAGGGTTGTCCCAGTTTTGGCAGCAAAAACAAAGCTGGACGGAATGGAAAGACTTGCTGAAGGCGTGCGTGAGTGTAGAAATGTGCCTGCGTGATTTGTTTTCGTGCACGCACAGACTGTCGACACGTTTGGGCTGAAGTTTCATTTCACACCGAGGCCACCTTGAAACTCGGTGTTTTTACGCCTCTGCTGGTGTGACGCTAAAGTAAAGTGCGTTCATGTGCGCGCACAGGATGGTAGCGGATAGTAACAGTTAGGTAAGCTGCGGGGTGTCGACAGGTAACTAAAGACAGCAGGACTACACCTTAGCCAGGGTTTTCTTTTTGCAGCTCCTCCCGGTTGAGGTCCGTCTCCAACCCCCCCTTCCTGCCCGAGTCTATCCGCCTCTGCTGCGCTCACCGCCGGCCTCAGCTTCGGGATCACCTCGGCAGAAGACATGGAGGAACAATCCGACATCACCAACGAACTTTTCGGTAACTTTGTGAACTTATCCTAAATGTTTAGACAACCACAGCATGTGGGGGCTTTTCAAATTAAAGCAACACCAAAGGTAGACAGATTTAAGTCAGCACAGTGTGATTATTTTCAAGTTAAATGTATAAAATGTTAAATAAGTAAATGGCACACAAAAGTCACTTGTAACTTGAAAAAGTTCTTAGTCTATAAGCATTAAGAAGTTAAAGTTTTATTGCTCAACAAACACAAATTTGAAGGTTTTTTTTTTCAACCAGTGATTTAATCAACGACAGAGGAAGAGTCAAAAGTTTCCTCATTGTTTCTGCATTTCAGTGAGAAATAGATTTTCATGCCCTGAGGGGGCTTTCTGGCTACCTTCAGGTTTCTCCAACTTCCTTATCTGAGAATGGGAGTCAGGGCTTTGGAAGAGGGGTGTGTCCTGTGAAATTCCTTTGGATTGTGAGATATTATCAACACAGACTGCATGGATGACTGAGTCTCAACAAGAACAGTAAATCAGTGTAATTTCCCTGTAGCAACTAGGCTAAACTGTTGACTTCAAAGTTAAACATTGTGCTCATGCCAAGTTTGTCTTGAGTTTGACTTACGTTGACCTTTAGACTCCTCATTTTGGACTGAAGTGTTGGTATCTGCCATGTTGATCCAGTTTATTGCTGAATGAAGGACAACACAATTAGCCCTTGATTTTAATGAAAGGATAATAATAAGTCTAGTTGCAGAATTAGTCTTGCGCATTCAAGTATAGTACAGTATACGCCCCTATTTCATTCATGAAGCTGTCATTAGCAATCAAACTAAACCCAGTTGTGCACGGTGACGCTGGCTCACTGTTTTGCTTCTGCAGTCCAATATCACTGTACGTCTCTGGACTGAGTGATCAATGAGGCTTTTTGTTGTTTTGGTTCAGTGATCTGATGCGCTTCATCATCAGAAATTCAAAACTGAAGGAAAAGGCTCATTGTGTCGGCACTTTCATGATCGCAGTTGCTGAATGAATGAAATCTGAGAATAGTAGGGGGAAATGTAAAGGCAGAAAGACAAAAGTGTCCTCGACTCAAGGCAGTTGAGCACAAAGACCTCCAGATTCATGCTCAATAATCCAGGTAGAAAAAAATCCTTTTTTTTTTTTTTTTGTTGAAACGTTTCGTCTTTCATCCAAAATAATTAATCAGTCTGAGGAGCTGCATCAAACTCAGTCTTATAAATAGCATCTTCTCATAGTGGGTCCACCAGTTTGATGGTGTTCAGATGGTTTCCTTAGCCCGCCTTCTCCCCTGCTAACACGTTTGAGGCAGTCGTGGCTAGTCCTGTCACGATAACAAATTTTGCTGGCTGATTAATCGTCTCAGAAATTATTGTGATAAACGATAATATTGTTTGAAATTTGACAATATGTAGTCATTATTGTCAAATTTAAGAAGAAATGTTGATTAGTTTTGCGTGTAGTACATTTTTTGACCACCGGATGGCAGTATAAGACTGTTTGAACTGAAGGATGGATAGTGAAGAAGCAAGCAGCGTATCTCTTTAAGAAAAATGGGATGGAGGCCCCTTGACGTGACATGGGCTGTGCCTCTTTCTTTTTTTTTGTTCTCAAAATAGCAGACGCTCTGTGTGGTTTAAGCTCTTTAGCATAGCATTTGTCACACAATGCTTTTAATTAAAAAAAAAAAATCAGTAAACAAGTTCTCAGCTTCCCAACAATATTTAGTCAGGTCATCTGGACAGTTTCTTTTTTTGCTGAAACGTTTCACCTTCCATCCAGAAGGCTTCACCAGTCAAGGAAACACACAACAAAAACTGATTCTTCCCCCAAACAGCTTACTCCAAAGTGGAACAAGCCAGTTATGTTGGTGCTAAGATGGTGTCTTTGGCACGCCCCCTCCTCTTGTGCCGGCCCTCTTCCTCGTCGACAGTCATGTCAAACTGGTTCAAAACAAAAAAAAGTCCATGCTCAATAATCCAGGTATACAATCCAACAATTTTGAAAAAACAACTTTTTACACGAAGGCACGGGTTTCAACTGTGAGTTTTGGAGCTTCGACAAGACAGAGGTTTTTCCCCGAGTTCAACCTGTTAGCTTAGCGCATAGCTTAGCTTCTCGGCTTAGCTGCTTTTAACGATCCAAAAACGTGATTTTGGACCGTTAAAACAGATTTTAGAGAAAAGAGAAAGGGAGGGGTCAGTGAAGAGCACCGGAGTTGAGCTTTAGTCATCCAGTGTCTTCAGTAGAAAGAGACACACAAAGAAACGATAAAGCCGATAAATGAAAATGAGGTTGATAATTTTCATTTATCATGCGATTAATTGATTTATTGTTTATTGTGACTGGCCTCGTCATGGCCATAGTGGTTCAAAACATCCTGATTCATTCTAACTGGACTACTGAGCATGAATCAAGATGTTTTGAACCACTTTGGCCATGACTGCTTCAAACGAGTCGACAAGGGAGAGGACGAACTATAGAAACCATCTGAACACCATCAAACTGGTTGACCCACTATGAGGAGATGCTATTTATAAGGCTGAGTTTGCTGCAGCTTCTCGTACTGATGAAGCCTTCTGGATGAAAGACGAAACATTTCAACAAAAATAAACCGTCCAGATGACCTCACTGACAAAGCCATAATTGAGTTTTTCTGAGTTATCCTTTTCAGTTGTAGATTTTACAAATTTTAGATTTATGCACAACAATCAGAGGAGCATTTGTCAATTACAAAGTGCCCTCGCCCTGAAGTTTACCTTGATACGTTCTGGTTTCTTTTAAATATGATCAATATTTAAATCACTGGTAGCAAAGAAGCCCCGATACTAGTGATAGGTCCCACATATTTATTAGGAAACCATTCATTGAAGAGACTGAGTAGTGAATTTTAATTTTCTTTAAGCTTTTTAATCCCTTAAATAAGCAGCAAGTTAGAGATGATTGACTTTAAATATACAATGAATGACTCGTCGTATGTCTGTTCGTTTCATAGCCGTTCCATTTTGAGTACTACATGCGGCCTACACAGTGACGTAGGCCGTATGTAGTGACGTGTCCGTGTCTGCACCTGAGGAGGAAAACACGAGGACAGAAAAACAAACAAACAAAGAAACAGCTTGTAGTTGTTTATGACTTGGTTCTCATCGTTCGTTTTAAAAAGTCGTTCCAAAAATTGGAATCGTTCACGAACGTCACGTTTTTAATAGATGTAGATTTAAATACTGAGCCCCAGACAAGACTGTTAATGGGTTAACGTTCCTTTTGCAATGACAAGAGTTTCCCCCTGCTGGTCGTAACTAGTTCTGCACTGGCCTTACAAATATCTTAGCCTTGAAGGATACGTGTAATTTATGTATTTCTCTTCTCAAACTACCCATTTAAGTCTGGCCTCATGCACCACCCTATTTTGGCTTTTGGGAGGTGGTGGTGAATATGATGGTCAAACCATCTGAGTTAATGATGGGGAGCCAACACATGAGAGCTTACGTGACAGAGAACTATACTTCTGACACCAAACTGTTGGAACGCCTTTGAGTCCTTGACTCAGCCTATTGCAAAGCATTCACCAATATGTATTTAGACAAAATTAATAGTTCAAATCAGTTTATTGACAGTATATACCATTAATGCACAACTAAATTTGTTCTATGCAACAAAAATATCAAGTCCAAGTTTAAATAAAACTATCAGTTCAGTTTATTTACGACACGGTATATTCACAAACGGCACATTATGAAACACCAACAGTAAACAGTTATCTGTACGAGGAAGCCAGCTGATTAAAATTCTTCACTTTGTCACATGTACCACCAGAACGTTGGCAGCAGTGGGAAAGAACAAGTCTCTGTTAACAAGACGAAACCTTGAACAGAACCACGCTCAAGACCCTGACTGCCTTTTACGATTGCAACACAATTCTAAATCATACTAGTGCCAGGTTTTAAACACTTTACGTTTTAAGAAATTAGGGGATGTTTGTTTCTTCTTCCGTCAGACGTTTTGTAGGCCGAGTCGCTCCATGACTGCAGAGTGCGAGGGCAAATTTTGTTTTGCTTGTACTTGTCGGAGGTTCTGAACTAATTAGGGAAGATCAGAGTTCTCGTGTGAGGGAGTTGGACGCAGAGCGAAGCCCATGTGTTTCTGATCAGCCTGCCCGCTGCTTCGTGCCGTAATGTTTTGATTCTCCTCGTGACCTCATCGTGAGTCTGAGTTCAGACTGGAGGGG
Organism: Nematolebias whitei; assembly: GCF_014905685.2. Classification (NCBI taxonomy): domain Eukaryota; kingdom Metazoa; phylum Chordata; class Actinopteri; order Cyprinodontiformes; family Rivulidae; genus Nematolebias; species Nematolebias whitei. The sequence continues at coordinate 35,460,407 of NC_056516.1, forward strand.
AGCGACATGATGTCATGAAGGCGGTCCTGAGTTCTCGTGCACATTTCTGCCCCTTCTCCACCGTGGCTAGGACGCACACTGTGTCCCAAACTCACCCACATTTCACCTCTATCTGTTTCTCTTTCCCTTCTCGGTCTTCTCCACTGGTGAATTTGATAACTCCTACCCTCTCGTCCACTACTAGAGACAGAAGTTTTCCACAACTCCTACAGCTAATGCTGATATTGGTTCTATAAAGTTTTATATAAATCTCCAACTTTCCAAGAAGCTCGTTAAAACAGTATGATCATTTTGTATCTTATCAAAAATGTACATTTAAATTACTGTGGAATCAAAACTGGCTCCATCAGCAACTATTAACTTTAGAAGTTAATTGCATTCAAAATGGCTGCTGCAGCTACAAAAGTGACTATAACTCTGTCATTTTGAGAGATTGATCTAAAATTTGGTCCATTAGTGTTTGAGGTTGATCTCCAACACATAATCTGAGCATTAACAGATTGTGCAAGATCTTTGTTTTAAGGTTTTGCTATTAACTCTGTCTGTTAGCAACATATCTCATAAACTACTGAATGCATTTTTATAAAACTTTTGTAAAATAATCATTTGATATGTCTATAAGTGATTGACTTCTAGAACTCAAGATGGCTGCCACAGTCACCTTATAAAAAAAATTGCTACATGTTTTACAGTTATGAGCTAAAGTTTGGTGTGGCTGTAGTTAAGACTGCTTCACAACATATAGTCTAAAATCAGTGATTCCCAACCGTGGTCCCTGAGGAACACCATCCTGCATATTTCAGTTGTTTCCTGTTCCAACACACCTGATTCAGTGATTTAATCACTTCCTCAAGTTCTGCTAAGCCGGTTAATCACCCATTCATTCTAATCAGGTGCGTCAAAGCAGGGAAACAAGTAAAATATGCAGGATGGTGTTCCTCAAGGACCTGTGTTGGGAACCACTGGAAGTTATATTTATAGAGATTTTTGTTTCAAGCTTTAGCAGTAGCTTTTAGGCTCGACAATCTCTATATGTTAGCAAAATAACTCATGAACCTTCTAGATTTTAGTATACCTTTCTGAATATAATTTTCCAGTGTTCATCTACAACTGATTTAGTTTTGGAATCAGTTCAATCAAAAATGGTCACCACTGCTCATTAATATTAGTCAACACAAAAATGACTATAACTCATTCATTTCTACAAATCATGAGCTAAAATTTGAGCTGGTAGTAGCTGAAAGTCTTTGACAACAGCTACTTTTAGTTTGATACAACACAAGAGATTTTGCTTAATGTTTTCAAGATTTGATTAAAATGGCTACAACTCCATCATTTCTTATAAGATCTTAAAAACACTGGCTTCAAAAACATCGGGCCAATTCTAGGCCTTTGATTTAAAATTAAATCTTTCATATACAAGATAAAACAAATATTTAATTTGTGGCATTGATCGATGGAGCTGCAGGCATCGACACCTCCCTTGTGAAATTTGTGTGCTCGTCGTGTAATTATTTGTAATGTGACCTCCCTCCTGCTGTCACTGTGTTCGTTTCTCCTTCTCTTTGTGTTGAAGAGAGCATGCGGGAGGCGGTGGGTCGGAGGGTGAAACTGACCCTGAGGCGCAAAGTCCAGCTGGAGGTCAAAGGTGACAAGGTGGAGCACAGAGTGCTGGTGAGTGAGGTTTCTTTTGTAAGTACTGTAAAGGTGAAACCGCTTTGATCCACGTTTCCCCGAGCGCCTCGTCTTCACCCTGCAGAGTGTCTTTATTCATGAGATGTGGTCGGCTCTGTTTGACCGGCTGCGTTACTGGTTTTAAAAACTTCTGGGATGTGTTGATGCTGCATTACTGTGGTAGAAGATGAAGTTAAGAAGAATCTGAGTAAAGGTTTGACAGCAGGAAAACAAACGACACTTTATAATTCTGAAATTAAAATTAAAATGCTGCTGTCGTCACTCGGTCAATATCTAAAGCTTAAAATGTGGGAAGGTTGTGGAAAGGACTGGACATGACTTCTAGGAATGTCTTTTATTTAACTTTTTTAAATTACTCTGAAATAATATTGTTCTGAAAAGTAGAAGTGTACTGTTGTGTTGAAAGTCATTTCTGAAGGTCACCATGTTCAGTAGTGTAAGATAAAAAAAAAGGTTGGATGAAAGACACATGTTGCACAATAGGACATAAAAACTCTGTTAGGTTTGCTAATAAGTTAAGTTAACAACAGGAATTACCTGAAATGTGCTTTAGACAAATTTTACCAGATTTTCTCAAATAAACTCTTTAATTTTATTTTATTTTTTTCATTTACCCTTTATTTATACAGGTTGGTTTCATTGAGTCACGAGAACTCATTTGCAAGAAAGACCTGTTTAGGGAGCAAATGGTGGGGGTTAAGAGCCTTGTTCAGGGGCCCAGAGTGGGGCGAATGAGGTTGGAGACAGGTGTGGGTGTTTCACCTTTTCCACACACATTTTGATGTTGATGGTACAGGGAGTTGAACCTGCGACTTTCTGAACACAGGCCCATCTTCTAACCTCTGCGCCACCACTCTCCTAAATGATCCCACACTAGGCAGGACCAACATTGATGATGATATTGGTGACTTTTAGTGTCATTAAGTAGGAAACCTAATAATTTATTTGGAAAAAATGCATTACAACAGTCCATCCATCCATCCATCCATCCATCCATCCATCCATCCATCCATCCATACATCCATACATCCATCCGTCCATCATCTTCCGCTTGTTCCAAAGTCAGGTTGCGGGGCAGCAGCTTGAGCAGGGAGGCCCACACATCTCTTTCCACAGCCACCTCTTCCAGCTCTTCTGGGAGGACTCCAAGGCGTTCCCACACCAACAGAGACACATAGTCTCTCCAGCGTGTACTGGGTCTTCCTCGGGGTCTCCTCCCAGTTGGACATGCCCAGTCCACCTCAACTGGCTCCTTTCGATGTGGAGGAGCAGCGCTTCTACTCCGAGTCTCTCCCAGTTAACTGAACTTCTCACCCTATCTCTAAGCAAGTGTCCAGCTACCCTGCAGAGGAAACTCATTTCAACCACCTGTATCTCATTCTTTCAGTCACTACTCAGAGCTCGTGGCCATCAATGAGGGCAGGAACATAGACCAACTGGTAAACAGAGAGCTTTGCAGCTCAGCTCTCTCTTCACCACAACAGACCAGCACAGAGGCCGCAATACTGCAGACATGCACCAATCCGTCTGTCAATCTCACGCTCCATTCTTCCCTCACTCACGAGCAAAACCCCGAGATACTTGAACTCCACCTGAGGCAGAACCTCACCCTCGACCCAAAGAGAGCAATTGAATCGCCTCCTCCTTGAATCTGCACCTTATCACGGTGGAGGAGTTTATGCGCCTGAATGATCCTAAGATCTTTGCTATTGGTGGCCCAAGCCAGACTGGTTCTTCTAGGTGACAGACCAGATAAATAGTGATTCCAAAGACTTGTATGGACAAGAAAATACAAGGAGCCGCAGTGTCCCTTGCCTGGACATGGGTTACTGGGGTCCCACCCCGGAGCCAGGCCTGAGAGAAGGGCTTATTGGCAAGTGCCTGGTGACCGGGTCTCTACCCATGGGGTCTGGTCGGGCTCAGCCCAAACAAGCAACATCGGTTTGTCTTCCTGTAAGCCCACCACCTGCAAGAGGGGCCATACAAGTCGGTGTATGATGTCATGGGCAGCGGCAGAAAGCGGGGGCCTTGGTGCTCTCTTGGCTTCCCAAATCATTACAACAGTGTTTTTAATATTTAAACAACTCAAAATTCTCTCTCTGCCCAGAATTAAACAGTTAAATGGACATTAACTTGTGCAAGTTTACTAGTCCTTCTACTGCACTATTATTTTTCAAACATCTTGTGTTTCTGCTTTAGAGATACGGAACTAAACCAACATCCAAGACAATGCATTTATTTATAATTATTGTTTATGTATCTATTTTTTTTTTTTATCCATCCATGCCACAGCTTGTTGTGGGTCTTGAAGAAACTTCTGGCTGGAACCTAAAACTTCACTTTGTTCTACTTTCCTGACGTCATTTCTGTCACTCATCTTGGCCAAACTGCAGACGATTCTCACGCTTTACGTGAAACGATGTGCAGTTGAAGGTGTTTTGTAACAGTTAATGTCACCGTTTAAAACAGAACTTTATATTATGGTCTGTTTATCGAAGAGTGAAAAAACAAAACATTTTCATCATGAGATTTTAATCACGAGAATGATGCTGTGAGAAAACTGCTCATCACTTCAGAGTCCTGGTTGTCTTACAGTGAGGTTGTTAAATATTTTAAATGACTGCGGCTGCAGAAGCTCCGTCTAACAGTGTCTCAGGATTTGGGTGCTTCCCTTTTTTTTTTCTCAGCAGCTGTACAGCTGCAAACTGATATTAATAGATTTGTTGGTCAAGATGATGCAGAGCTCAGTCTCTTCTGTACTTTAGAAGCAGAACTCACATTTAGACGTCCTTGTTTGTTTTGAATATTTTATCATTTATTATTATTATTAACCTTCATTTAATCAGGCTAATCCCATTGAGATTGCAGATCTCTTTTGCAAGTGAAGCTTCAAGCTTGGAGAAATGCTCTCATAGTGTTTAAAAGTTGGTCTTTAGGTCAGGGCTTTGTAAAGTCCAGTTCAGATTTGTATTTATTTTTGCCAAAACTGGAGCCGTTTTTGTAGCTTTGTATACGTCGTGCCAAAACAGGAACGGACTTCCCCCAAACTGTTGGCATTGTGTTTAAAATGCCATTAAAATTAATGAAAATATTAAATCAAATGCATAGTTTGTATGAAGAAGTTTCTGCAATTGTTTTGTAAGCTTTTTAAACCATTAATGGTGGCATTTAATGTGCAACTTTAAGACTTCTCAAGATGGTTTTGTTGCACAAAGTCTGTGAAGATGGCGTCAGTTAGCTAAAGAACGTGGGTGTTTGCTGCAGGGTGTCTGGTTTCATGGACCTGCAGGTACGCTGATTCATCCCTAAATACAGGTACAAATATAAAGAAAACCGCTGCATGTAAAGACTCAAAACATGCACATTCTGGTTCTTTCTCACTTGGTTTGCTTTAGCCACAGTTTGTAAATTAGTCTCGTATTAAAATAATGATTGTAACTTTTCTTTTGCGTTTTTTTTTTTTTTTTGTTCGCATACCAAAGCTCTGCAACTCCTGCCATGACTTGACTAAAAGCAGCCCACTCACAGCCACAGGGTGTTTGGACACACACACGTGCACGCTCACGCACGTACAACATTCCACAGGTGCAGATCTTCAGATTAAAAGCTCTTGCTATAAGTTCTTTTAAATTAGGTGAAACAAACTAAATGTTTCATGATATGTGCAAGAAAATTAGTGTTTATTTGTGGAAAATATATATATTTTTTTCTGAACCACACCTGTCAGGCTGTTAGATTTCTGGTTCTCTAAGTTTTTATATCAAATATCACGAGAAAATACTACGCCCAATGACAGAGTATCAGTACAAGTTTAAAAACTTATATTTATATCAAACATTCATGTACAGTTGAAGGGCCTGGTTTCAGCTCTTCCTCTCCCCTGAAACAGATTTGGATTCTATAAATCAGGGTTGTCCAACTGGCGGCCCGGGGGCCAAATCAGGCCCATGGATTAACTCAGTTCGGCCCACCAAAGGGTTCATTTTTAAATAAAACTAGATTTTAAACCATAAAACAAACTTACTTAATGACAATAAATGCTGGATGTCTGGACCCTGAGCTAATTGTGAATCAGGAACTGTGGCCCCCTGAGCAATTCATAAATGCTCTGTTTCATACCTTTAGCTGATATAATATCTAGAACAGGGGTCTGCAACCTGCGGCTCTGGAGCCACATGCGGCGCTTTGGTCCCTCTGCAGCGGCTCTTTCAAGCTTTGACCAAAACTGACATAAAACAGAATTTTATTGGTTGTACAAACAACAAAAAGGACGAGTTCAAACAAATTTGCTGTCATTTCTTTTGAAAATATGCGAACACTGGAGCGAGTACAAGTAGTTTTACAAGTAGTAAAACTTTATCTTTATGCTTTATTTTTTAAATGAAAAACTATCTGCATAGTTGTATATTTTTTTTATTAATAAAAAGGTGGTAAAAACTGAAAAATCTCCCCCCCCCTTTACAAGAATCTGGTCTTTTTATTTAGTAAATGTTAAAAATCTTCAGATATTTGTTGCTTTGGTTTATAATGTCACCTGTAAGTCCCCTCCAGCAAACCTAAAGTGGCCCATGAGCCACCAGTTGATAACCACAGGTGTAGCAGGTTGTTGTGGCTCCGGACACATTTAATCCAGTGAACGAAGGTGAAAAACTCTTTTAATCATGAAGGTTGCAGACCCCTGATCTAGAATATTCACTTTAGAAACCATAATTTGTAGAGTCTGAACATATGGGACAGGGGAGGGAAATGAAAGCTGTGGTGAGCCAAAAATTTATCGATAACAGATGAATTTCAGCTAAAAGTTACGGCTGTAGAAAATAGAAAAAAAGAAAAACATCCATCACAAACCCAACAAAAGCCCTGATGCGACTCCAGTTTGTTCCGTAACTGTTGAAGTTTTCAACTAATACGTTTTTAGGAATCATCTTCTACGATTTCATGTCTGCAGAGCTGAAAATATCTGTTATCTGTTGACAAATAAAAGTTTGTTTTTAACAAAAACTCGTTCTTTTAAAAATGATCAGTTACTGAAGTAATCCAGAGAGTGAATGAAAAAAAAAAAACAACTAAAAAACATTGGATTTCCAAAGAAAAAGCAAGAAAATCCTTCAGAACCTCGAACTTTTTGCTCAAGGCCACTTTAAAAGATAACAAAACGTCTGGGACCTTGGAAATAAAGAAATAAAGAAGAGGGAAGTAAAGCTTTAAGTTTAAATGTACAAAAGGGATTACACGTAGAGGAACATTTTTTACCATCATCTGATTTTTAATACAAGCATAAAAAAAAAAACCTTTTTTTTTTTTTGCGCACTAATTCTTCTGGGGATCATTTTAACAAATATCCATAGATTTTCTGGAGTTTTCTAGAATATCTTTGTGGTCATTCTGCAGTTGTCTGAGCACCATTTAAATAGTTTAAGGAACAAGTATTTTATGATTTTTAATCTATTTCTTTTACAATTCAATTCAGTTTATAAAGCGCCAAGTCACAACAGAAGTCGTCTCAGGGCACTGAACAGAAACATTCATAAATATAAAAGTACGTTAATAACATTATTTATCTGAGGAGCAGGCTGCTTTGAATTTAACACAGAACTCTCATCTGGAGCATGAAGGCGACAGTGGAAAGGAAAAACTCACTCATGAGGAAGAAACCTTTAGCAGAACCAGGATCAGGACAAGCGGCCATCTGCTTCGACTGGCTGGGTTTGAGAAGAACAGATACACAATGGCAGGTCAAGAATCACACATTAAGATAGAAATAGTATCAAATGAAAACTATTCAATCGTAACAATTAATTTTAAGAATAGAGCTCAGTTTGTCCTCTGGTAGTCTAAACCTATAGCAGCATAACAAGCCAACCCTAACTATAGGATTTATCATAAAGGAGTTTTAAAACAGGACAATGTGTCGCCTTCACGGACAGAAACTGGAAGTTGGTTCCACGAGAGAGGAAAGATGAAAAATATATTTTTCCCATTCTGCTTTTGGAAACTGTAGGAACCATGAGTAAGCCTTCAGTCTGAGAGGGAAGTGCTCTGTTAGGAAAATATGGAACAATAATTCAGTTCAATTCAGTTTATTTATGTAGCGCCATATCACAACAAAGTTGTCTCAGGGCACTTTACAGGAACATTCACATGCATAAAAGCCAATTAGTGAAGTTCTCTATCTAAGGAATAAGATCTCTAATATAAGATGGAGCTAGGTTGTTGATGGCTTTGTAGGTTAGAAGTAAGATTTTGAATTTAATTCTGGACTTGACTGGAAGCCAATGGAGAGAAGCTAAAACCATTGCAATACAAGTAGGGTTGTTTTTAGTTGGGTTTTTTTTTTTTTAGAGTTTTTAGGGTTCCTTTTAAAAGCAGGAAGATTTTAAATTACATTTCTAAAGTGTCAATGTTAACCCTGGCTTTTGATACAGTTTTAACATTTATTGAAGAAAACGACACTTTGGACTGGACATAAATAGATAACTCAGAAATAAGCACTAGATTAAAAAGGAGGTCAAATTTGTATTTTTTTTTTTTTATTGTAAATGATCATTTGAAGCATCCTGCTTATGGAACTTTATTTTTTTTATGTCTGGGTTTTTTGTCCAGATTTTTATTTTTCAGTTTTATGGTTTGCCTACGTGGACACGTTGGCCTGCTTTCTCAAAAGATAAAAAAAATACTACTCATGTCTGCAGAACACCTGAACTGGGATGTTTTAGGACTTTTTAAACTAAACCAGTTGTTCTGAAGGTTATACTGTCTGCTCACAGTTCTGAGTCTGGTAGGCCCAATAATGCACCCCGTCACCCAGAGAGGATTCATTCATCCCTTCATTCCTTTACTAATTATATTTTAACAAATGTACGGAGGACAGTCCAGCTCGAACCATTTAAGTCAAACACCTCCCTCTTAGCATGAAGATACGTTGCTAATTTTGTCAGCTTGAAACAGACCGGCTTTGTCTGAGTGAGGAGTCATAACGTGCACTCACTCCCTGCCAAAGCAGCAGTTCAACACGTGGTCTAAGATAATATATATTATTATCCCACTGAGTGAAAAAGCCTCTCGAGAGGCCAGCGCTCTCCGTCGCTCTGTTAGTGGAAAAAATGTTGTTGGTATGCAACAGCAGGAGGGAATCATCTGTTCCTGTTTGGACTCCGAGAGAAAAAGAAGAGTCTTACTTTATTTTATTTTTATTCTCAGAAATCATTTTCTATGTTTAACCTACGACCTTATCTGTTTTTAATACAGTGTGGTTTATAATTCTAACAAACTTGTCAAGATTCCCAGCTCAACAGACAAATAATGCAAATATTATCTGTTCGTTTTAGGCATTACGTGCATTATAATAACAGTTGTTCTACACTTAATGCTCCTCAACCTCCTCCCTGAGGGGAGCGGGGCAAAAAGTGTGTGCTGGGTGAGTGGAGTCCTTCATGATGCAGGTGGTCTTCTTCCTGCATCTGGAGGTGTAGATGTATGTGATGGTGGGGAGGCTGACTCCCCACTTCCCTGACTTAGCAATGCTCAGTTTAAAATCTTGCTTCTCTGATGGTATGGAGGTGCATTAGTACTTATGATATATGTCGCCTACACATCTGGAAATACGCTATCATTGCAGAATAATGTAAAGGAGTATATAGCATTTTACAGAAGGCCCTAATGTTTTTAATTGGGGTGTAATTGACTTTTTGCTTTTCTTATTTATGATTTTTTTTGCTTTGTTTTGACTTATTACAGAAACTTATTTGTAACAGATTTGATATGCTACTTAGGCCTGTCATTGTAGAGGACTCCTTCCACGCTTTGAACGTCTCCTGTCTTTTTCTTGGCAGGCTTTGGCATCACATCGAGTCTATCTGTTGACGGCTCGGGTCCCTTCTAAGGTAAGTTTTAGTTTCAGTCATTTCATCACTCCCTCTTTGTTTCTTTGTGTCTGTTTGGTTTGTTTCTCATTTTACTCCCAGATGTTAAACTACAATCTTCTGAATGATCCTCACAGTTACCATTGTGGAATCCCTTTACCTATAATTGCAGTTTTAAATTGTTTTGCTTGTACTTTGTGTTACACTTTACTTTATAAAAAGCCCTTTTAAATCAAGTTTGAGTGATAAAACAAAAAAATCAGCACTCTCGTGTGTCTTGCTCAAAAGCAGCTTCACTGGGCAGCTAGATGAATTGCTTTTGGACTGAGTTGCAATTTTTCACAAATTAACGCTTTTGTTGTTGTTGTTTGTTTATTTATTTAATTCATCTATTCATTAATTTCAAAGAAACAAAATAAACTAAACAAAATTATCAAAAAGGAAAAAAAAACATTGAATAAAAAGGGTGCAAAAAGAAGAAAAAATATTATTATAATATCTGCCCCTTATTAAAAAAAATGTGTATATATATATATATATATATATATATATATATGACATATATACATATGTATAAATTGTTAAAGAAACTTTAATGGTGATATCAAACAATTCCTCAGTCCTATAACGCAGCTCCTTCAGACCAGTTCTAAATGGAGGTTTTACAAACATTTCCATTCCCTTAAAGTTACAATGACTCTCTTTTTTTTAACAATTTTTAACTGAATATTTTGGGGTAATATTTTTTAATGAGCTTTATACATGACTTGTAAAATACTATATTCAACCAAATCATAAAATTTTATTAATTTTAACTGATGAAATAATATATTTGTTGGGTGACCAGAGCACTTCCTACTAATAATTATTATAGCTCTTTGTTGTAAAATACAAAATCAGATTTGTAATTATTTTGCATGTTTTTCCCTAAACTTCAATACAGTAGATTAAATATGGAACAATCGTTACGTTATACAAAATATTCAAAGCTTTGTCATTCAAAAACTTTTTTACTTTATACAGTAATGTAATTGATTTGACTATTTTTTATTCTTAAGTAATTAACATGAGATTTCCACGTCAGCTTCTCATCAATAATGACACGTCCAAATCATCTGCAAATAAAACACACTTCAAAAGCCCTGACACATCAACCAGATCATTCACTTACAAAATAAACATATTTGGTTCCAACACAGAGCCCTGAGGAACTCCATATCCATTCACACAAAATTCAAATCTTACATCGTTTATCTGTACAAACTATATCCTATTATTCAAATAACTAGATACTGTAGTGCTAATCCTGTAATGCCTTATTTATTCATTTTTTCAAGGAGAATGCTGTGGTCAATAGTGTTGAAGGCCTTTTTTAAATCAACAAAAACACGAACACAATACTGTTTTTGATCAGCAGCAATCTCTTCTATTAGTTCCATGAGAGCCATTGATGTTTAATTATCTGCTCTCCATATTGACTATTACTTAAGTTTGTTTACTTCTAGATTATATGTGTTAATGTGTAAATAAAAAGCTTTTTTTTGTGTGTGTGTGTATTTAAAAAAATTGTGGCCTGACAAAGATTAATTTTTATTTTTGCTCTGTTATTTTTTACACAGTTTTAACAGTGCAAAAACTATTTTAATGTCTTTACTGCAAAAAGAAAATAATTTTAACTTGTAGGTTTATCTCGCCAAACCAGAGCAATAAATACATTTGTCCAAAACTTTTTTTTAAAAGTTTTTTTTTCTTTTGTTGCTATTGCAATTAGTTTAAATAAAACTGTCACTAAATGCTCCACTGTCACACTGTGGTTTTAAAGAGCTCTAGATTTTAGACAAGCTGTCAAAAAATGGTTGAACCAAAATCTGCCCTGAAAGCAAGTTCTTTTTAAAGAATTCCACTTTTTTTTTTTTTTATCCTTCTCGATTCCTTTCTCCATTGTTCGATTTCTCTGTTGCTTGAGTCAGATGAGAGCAGGTCCCACCATATGGAGACATTTGATAGTTTTGCCCACCGTGCAGCTGTGAGAGCCCCGTCTGTGGGAAAGGAAAACAGTGACAGGAAGACAAGTTCAAACCAGAGGCCGCAGGCACACAGACAACAACATGCTGGAAATCATGATGGAATGGGTAAAAGAGTCAAAAAGCAAGGATCAGACATAAAAGCGACTGGCATAATAGTAAAACGGTGATGGAAAAGATTGAAAGGCAAAACGCATTTCAAGTCTTTAAACCCGCGTACGAGCAAAATACAAGTTTTAAAGATGAGACGTTTTAAAAGTCAGACATGTGAATCTCCTCCTTTAGGATTTGATGGACAGTTTTAGAAATTACAGATCGGAAAGCTGAAATAAAAGTCGAGCCTTAGCTCTGGACTTTGTTCCTAAATTGCCGTTTCCTCTTTTCTCTGCTTCTTTTTCCGTGACTTGCTGCTAAGGGTTCCAGATTTAGTTTTACAGAGGATTTATTAATAATGAGTGTGAATAAAGCCAGACAACCTATAAATAGTTGGGAAAGTTTGATGCTGAGAGGAAGTGAACATCAAACTAAAACTGGACGGCAGATAGTTAATTTTTCACGTTTCTGTCTCATTTCCATAGAAGCAAAAAAATAAATAAATAAATAAATAAATACCAACATGAGATTTTCCATCCTGTCAGAAAAGTTAGATTCTTGGCAGTGTGTCATATGATCATGGGAAGGGTCATGTGACCATAGCAGTTTGGCATTTCTTTAAATTTTCAGGTGTTGTTGAAGAGTGACCTCTTGTGGCTTTGGGAAATAAATGATAATTTGATAGAAAGAGTTATTAATGATAAATGCAACACGTATTGATTCAATGTTTTAATCAGAATCTTCACATTTCTGTTCTTGGTTCAAGCTCAACTTCTACTTTTTGTGTATTTGCAGCAGAACCATAGGTTTGAAGCAATTATATGTCAAGGGGATGTGTCCCCCTCACATTAAAAAAATATATATATTTGTTTGGATCCCGCCCCACACACACACATTTACCATGTAATATTAGTTCACCTAACGCTGTTCCTATTTCTTCATAAACAAATCCATTCCACTTGATTTAATAGAAGAATACTCAAACCACAAAAAGTCCACGCCGGGTTTTCCTGGTTACCTACAACAACTCACCAAACCGCATGCAGTTTTTCCTCGAGGTCACCTGACGGGACAAAGGAAGTTGGGGAGACACATCTGTGTTGAGCGCTAGCTTAACGCCACGTTAAGGCCCCCACATACTCAGGCTTATTTCACTCCGCAGAGGTCTGCACGTACTCGAGGTGGACTCCACGTGGACTCAAAGGAGACGTCCGCAAGCCATGTCCACGCAGAAATGAATTCTTACGACCACTTTCACGTACTATGTGTCGCACAATAAACTGCCCGGCAACGGTCTGTTTTGTATGCAACACCAAAGTTAAATTCCCTTCTTCATCCCTGGTCTGGTTTAATCACCTTTACTTTGTTTGTTTGCCAAGAGGCAAGTGATCTCTTCCTCCTCGTCAGTTGATGCCATGACTGAAATTGTGAGAAATTAAGGAATTTTTCACGAGAGAGTTAAAATGCCTGATGCCTGATGCCCTCAACAAGTTCTATGCACGCTTTGAAGACCCGAACAGACCACCCAGCACCAGACTCACCTCGCCACCGGATGAAGAGCATCTCAGCGTGACCTCAGCAGAAGTAACGAGTACCTTCAGGAGGATTAATCCGCACAAAGCAACTGGCCCAGACAACATCCCCGGAAAAGTGTTGAAGGAATGTGCTGATCAGCTCTGTGAGGTGCTGGCAGACATCTTTAACACCTCACTTACCCTGGAGACAGTTCCCACCTGCCTGAAGACTGCCACCATCATCCCAGTCCCAAAAAGCTCTACAGTGACTGGTCTGAATGACTATCGGCCAGTGGCCCTCACCCCGATAGTCGCTAAATGCTTCGAAAAACTGGTCATGACTCACATCAAAACAACCATCAACATCAACGAGGACCGTCATCAGTACGCATACCGTGAGAACCGATCAACAGAGGATGCAATCTCCTCTGTGGTCCACACTGCGTTCAACCACCTGGAGCAGAAAAACTCTTACGTCCGTATGCTCTTTGTGGACTTCACATCCGCCTTCAACACCATGATCCCCCAAACCCTGATGGACAAACTATCCACACTAGGACTAAGCCCCTCCATCTGCAACTGGGTACTAGACTTTTTAACAAACAGACCACAGTTAGTGAGGATCCACAACCTCTCCTCCTCCACCATAACCCTCAGCACTGGCTCTCCTCAGGGATGTGTGTTGAGCCCCCTTCTGTTTACTCTGCTCACATATGATTGTGCAGCTACCCATCCAGGCTGTCACATTGTAAAGTTTGCAGATGATACAGCGGTGGTGGGATGCATCACAAACAATGATGAGTCCAGCTACAGGCAAGAGGTGGAACACCTGGAGAGCTGGTGCAGAGAGAATAACCTTCACATCAATGTGAAGAAGACAAAGGAGATGATTGTGGACTTCAGAAGGAACAAAAACACCTACACCCCCCTGAACATAAGAGGATCTGCGGTGGAAGTGGTCTCCAGCTACAAGTACTTGGGTGTACACATGAATGACCACCTCAGCTGGAGCAACAACACCACCAGCCTGATCAAGAAAGCTCATCAGAGACTCTACTTCCTCAGACGGCTGAGGCGAGCTGGTCTGGGAAGCTCAGTCCTCACCTCCTTCTACAGGTGTGCAGTGGAGAGCATCCTGTGCTCGAGCATCAATGTGTGGCATGGAGGCTGCACAGCTGCAGAAAGAAAAGCTTTGCAGAGAGTGGTGAAGGCTGCACAGAAATCTGTTGGAATCAGTCTCCCCACCATCACAGACATCTACACCTCCAGATGCAGGAAGAGGGCCACCTGCATCATGAAGGACCCCACCCACCCAGCACACACACTTTTTGCCCCACTCCCCTCAGGAAGGAGGTTAAGGAGCATTAAGTGTAGAACCACTAGACTGAGGAACAGCTTCTACCCTGAGGCTGTTAGACTCATGAATCTCTAACTAGAATAATCACTGTGAAAAACCATATCATGTTGCTGCTGATCTGTTTCATGTTGCTGCTGATCTGTTTCAATGTTGATGTGTTCATGCGTGCACATCTGCTCACAGACTCATGTTCATGTTTGTGCTGATGTTCAATGTTTTATGTTATGAGTGCTTAGTGTATATTTAGTTGATGTTTTTCTTAGTTCATATCTTAGATGTTATTACTGTTTTTCTTATACATTTTATTGTCGGATGTAACTGGGACCCCGTGTACATAATTTCGCTCCACCACATGTACCACATGAGGTGCGAATGACAATAAAGAAACTCTGACTCTGACTCTCTGAAAATCAAGCCCGGAGTGGCTGCGGGAGGGTCTGGAGATTTCCCGGTGGGCTGGTCTGATGTGTGGGCTGCAGGGCCAGCGCTCCCTGTTTTTTTTGTTGTTGTTTTTTTTTACTTTTTATTAACCACATATAAACACAGAGCACCGCTATTGTTGCTCCTAGGCTGCCAGCTGTCTCTACCCAGGGCCGCCGGCAGCTCTCGTTTTTTTTGTTTGTTTGTTTTTGCGACCTGTCAAGCAATCCATTAGGCGTGTCAGCAAACGACCAATCGGCGACCTCAGTTTGGCCCGAAGGTAAACGCCCCTTGCCTGCAGAGCTGGGCTGCAGCCCATCAGCATGTACACTCGAGTACGAAGTTTTAACAATCTGCGGACAGTGCATGCGGAGTCTGGTACACACAGTACGTCTTTAGCGGAGGAAGTTGTTGATCGGGGTGGGGGGGCGGGGTTAGGATGTGTGAGAGAAGCGGCACTCAAAGTCAGTAGCATCTTAGCTAGCGCGTGTATCCGCCCCATATTACAAATGCTTCTGACAACACACCACTGAGCAGAACGCCTGTATGTTTTCAAACACTTAAATCCAGGTTATTCCTGACGAATTCTCAGGAATTTGCTGCAAACATGTCGTTAATCTTATTTTTATGCTGCTCTTAGTGTTTTCTTTCAGTTCCGTTTTGGTGTGAAAGTAATCTTTATCCAGGTCTGCTGGTGGTGATTTTGCTTCTTCTGACAAAAAACGTTTGAAAGCACATAAGCCATCATCTACTGTATCTTAAATGGAATGGCATTTTACGTAACCGCTAACTGTATTAAAAGCATCTGAAACCAGAAAGTGAGATTGTGGAAGTAAGAATTCATTTGAGAAACAAATCATCTGAGGAATAAAGTGATCTGGCTCTTGTGTCGACCTCATGACTCCAAACCAGCTCTAACTTATTAGGGAATGGACATGAGACCTGTGGACGTGGCCCGTGGTGTCTGCTATTAGATCCTTTGAGTCATGTGGTTTGCAGGGTGGAGTTTGTGTGGATCGGGGCTTGTCGTGTTGCATCTTGTGGATGCTCAATCAGATTACGTTCAGAGGCTGGTGCTCTTGAGCAGCTCTTTGCTGTCTGACATGACGGGGCACATTGTCTCGGTAAGTACTAACCATGGGCTGGAGAGTATTCAGTCTGCAGCACACATGGATCCACATGGAATATGAAGATTCCAGGTTTTCACAGTATAAAAAAATATCTTGTAAAGAGGTCAGTATCATTAACAACCATTTTAATGTGGTTGGCTTTTGTGGAGCTGCAGTTTATGGAAAATGTTAATTAATGTATCCTTCCACATATAAGCTGGGACTAGAGGTAGAACCATTAATTTGGATATTTGCCTTCTTTATATTAGAACTCGGCCGATATGGAAATTTTGGCTATCATAGATAACAATACTGGGAGGGGAAGTTGGCCGCTGATAATATAGTGGCTGAAAAATTTTAAGCTTTGTCCACCCTGAAGAATCTAAGAAAACAGTTCAAGAAAGTGCTACTTTTATTTTTAAGTGTTCAAGTTCTTCCAAAGGTTGTTAAATACATGATTGATTAACATTCAGCAGACATATATATTTATATATATATATATATATATATATATATATATATATA
>NC_056516.1:35477105-35488038 GCF_014905685.2 Nematolebias whitei
GATAGATAGACATTAAATCTTTAAAAATAACAGAAACTTGGCAAAATAACAATTTTTAACTCAGTCTGACCTTTGAACTGGTTATACAGTGGACCAGTGGTTTCTCTGAGTGCGTGTGTACATGCACACATTTCACACATTCGTGTGTGTGTGTGAGTAAAACAGAGAGTGTTTTGTTCTTCAGTGTGTACTGTTCCAGCAGATGAAGGCAGCAGAGAGGAAAAAAGACAATGGAGTAATTGAACAGCTGGCAGGGCCAGCAGAGGAGGGGGCACGGCTTCTCTCTGCCCCTCTCAGTTTCTCTCTCACTCACTTTTATCTCTTTTCTCTGTAATTCTCTGTATTAATGTAGTTTTTCTCAGACATTTTCCATTCTACTGTCATTGTTTCTTTTTTTCCAAGTGTTGTCTCGTCATTTTTTTTACATTTTTCCTCTTTATCACTGTTTGTTTTTTTTACTTTCCCTCTCTCGTCTTCTCCCCCTCTATCACACTTGTTCTCTTTGGCAGCAAGAAAAGACCACACAAGTATTTAGCTTTCACTCTCTACAGTCAAAGGAAAACATTTGTGAGTGCATGGCTCTGCTCTAGGCATTTGCTCTGCAGACTATTTCTAAGTTTTATTTTAACTCATGGCCTTTGAGATGTTCATTTATTTATTTTTCTGATAATCAGTCCAGGCTCAAGTCAGTTTCTGTTTCTGTGCAGTGGAAATGATTCATAATACACTCATGCTTTTATGTACAACACAGCAAAAGTTTCAATAAGGCCATAGTCATCCTATGGATTAATTCATTAACTATTTTAAAGCAAACTTTGTTAGGAAAAAGCGTTTTTGTTGTGACACCATTTCAGAACAAGTTGGAACCTGACCAGTCATTGTTGAGCAAAGGCCCTGCTGGTTAACTTGAGCAAACATGAACATTTCTGTCACATGTGAACAGCTCACATCAGTGTGAACATGTGTTTACAGCAGCCTCCGTTCAGACACTCACGCTTTGCACCAGATGTTGCTCAACATCTGCCATGGGGGTGTTGGTGCAGTCTGACAGTGATGGGGTTTGGTCAGGGCAGGCATCCACAGACGACTTAAAATTGTGGCACTGCTTTGATCGCACTGATGTTGTTGTGTTAAAACAGAAAACGGACAATTTGTTATGACAAACTAAAACAAGCATTAAATTAAAGTTCATGCTCAATAATTCAGGTAAAAAAAATCCAACAAAGAGGTCATTTGGACGGTTTCTTTTTTGGTTAAAATGTTTCGTCCTTCATCCAAAGGACTTCATCAGTCTTAGGAGCCACAACAAACTCAGTCCCATTAGTGGATTACTCACATAGTGGGCCAACCAGTTTGATGGTGATAAGATGGCTGCCTTTTAGGAGTCGACGGGGGAGAGGGCCGACTCCAGAAACCATCTTATCACCATAAAACTGGTTGTCCCACTATGTGAGTAAGCCATGGACCTAAATTTGTTGTGGCTTCTCAGACTGATGAAGTTCTTTGGATGAAGAACGAAACATTTCAACAACAGAAAACAAAGTCCAGAGAACCTGACTGAACTTTGTTAGATAAAACAAATATTATTGTCCTTGTTATTGGAAACCTTCTGTGCTTCCACATCAGGATCAGTTTTCATTAAAATGAAGTGGTTCAGATCATGCAAAAGTTTTCAGAGTTAAAAAAAAATATCTTGCATTGCTTATAGTGCATTTTATTTATAACAGAATAAGACACGCTAACAAGATGTGTCCTTTAGATTCATACCCTTAACTCTCTCTTTAAGTTCTGAAATAAAGCTGCAGGCTCAAATACTTTCTAACACGTACCTTGGATCAGTCTACTTTCTGCACCCTTCTTTCATTTTGACAGTTTGTCATTATAACCTCTTAATTTTTATGCCGATCCAAGAAAAAAAAGAAACAGAAATGCAGACGTGGATACATTAGTGGGTGCCCTTCTACAATAAGAACAATAAACTAGGAAGTTCCTGGAGAAACGTGGATGGGGACTGTGTTGCAGCCATTTAAACATTTTGGTTTGACAGTGCTATATGTTGGTGTTCGCTCTCAGTTACCACCAAATTTTAGCTCAATGTGGCAAAAAAATCAGAGTTATATTCATTTTTTTTAGTTAAACTATGGTGGTCATCTTGGATTTTTGATTTGGATCCAGTATGTGATGGGGAGCATTCTCAGCTATAACCTAACCGAATTTTAGCTCGTGTAAAAATAGCTGAGTTAAAGCCATTTAAATGTAGCTTTGTTGGCCATCTTGAATTTTTTATTTGAATTGTGTATTAATTGGGCGTTGCTCTCAGCTAGCAACACACCAAATTTCAGCTTAATATCTATAAAAATGGCAAATTTATAGTATTTTTCCTTTTAGCTCAGGCAGCCATCTTGAAATTTTGAATTGCAACAGGGTCTATTAGGGATTGCTCTCGGCTACCAAGACACCTAATTTTAGCTGAATAGCTGTTAAAACCTCGTGAGTTATATCCACGCCCCACAAAAAGTAACAGCACACATGATGGTGCCGATACAACATTTGTGGGGTACACATCGCGGTTCGGGCCACATTAAAGTTGATAGAAGAGCAAAACTCTTCAGGTGGATAATAATGGGTGGCTGCCTTTCTAGGCAAAACACAACTGGAGAGCCTGGAGACAAAAAGGTTCTGTTTGATCTCACCAGTCCCAGAAACGTTGGTTCTTGTCGACATTCAGATGAATTCCTGTCGGGCTTTTATTGTGTTATTGTTGTCAGCAGGGAATCCCTGCTGGGTCTTCTTACATTATGATTGAAAATACAATGAATAGAGCAGTCACAAAGTGAAGTATGTAGAACTTGGAGATCTGCTTGAATGGTTTTGAATGGTTTCCTTAGCTTTTTTTTTTTTCTACTGCCTACACTACCCAACTGGGGGGGTGCATTTTCCCTCTTTAGCTTTCTCTACTCTAATGTTCAGTGCTGCACTCACAGAGATACCAAACTACCCATTTTCATGTTTATTTATGTAAATAGTGATGATCAGTTCGTTCAAAATATGACTATACTGTAATGCAAATAATACAACTCTTTAAATGTATTTTTACATGTTTCTGTAAATAGCATCTGTAAATGTTTTGGTGTGTGTTTGCACAGCGTCTTGTGTCTGCTAAACATTTTCTACAAAAATCCCACGGTTCCCGTTGTTTCTCCCAAATTATGTCTATTGTTGTTTTAATTTTTGAATAAAAAAAAAGATGTCTGACTTTTGCTGTTTTCTTTGGACTTGTAATTCATCTATGAGCATATGTTCAAATCCTACACTAGTCTGATATATTTAATGATGAATTGTAAATGTATTTTTATGTTTCCTGCAGGTTGAGCAGTCGTTCAGTTACTTGGATATCCAAGGAATCAGCAGCAACAAGCCCACTCAAGTATACACATAAACACCTGCTATATATCATTATATAATTATATATATTTCTTCCAGCGTAATATCTATCTGATGCCCATAATTGATTTTGTGCATTTTATGTCCTGTTCCTTTATGAACACAGCTGGTGTTGGATCATGAACGCGGTCCTTGGAGCCTCCGACTGAGCTCAGTGGAGGAGGTGGACGAGGTGATCGCTCACATCGGCATCTGTCTCTACCGGATTTGCCCCGCCGGGTCACCTGTGTAGGTACCATGCATCCAAAAATCCCAGATTTGAACACTGAGGGAAAGGAGTGGAGCTGCACGTCAATGGCTTTAAATGGTTTTTGAAAAGAAAAAAAAAAAGTCTAAACTTTGAGTCAAATTCTTAGGAGGTTGAAAAACATTCATATAAATAATTGAATGTCTTCTAAACATAAGTGATAATTATTTATTTGCTTTGAACAAACATCTTTTATGTATATATTATTAAAAACGAGGAGGAGTGGTGGTTCATATCAGTGGTTCCCAACACTGGTCCTTGAGGAATACCATCCTGCATGTTTTAGTTGTTTCTCTGCTCCGACACACCTGATTTTAATGAATAGATGATTAACAGGTTTCTGCAGAACACGAGAAAGTAATGTAATCACTGAATCAGGTGTGTTGGAGCAGAGAAACAATTAAAACATGCAGGATGGTGTTCCTTAAGGGCCAGTGTTGGGAACCACTGGGTTAGAAGAGATAGGCCTGTGATGTGAAGGTCGCCGGTTCTATTCCCCAGACCAACATCAAAATGTGGGTGGGAAAGGTGAAACACCTTACTCTCATTTGCCCCACTCTGGGCCCTTGAGCAAGGCCTTTAACCTCCACCATCTGCTCTCCCAGGCTCCCTAGATGACAGCTCTCTGCTCCACACAGAGGGCTGTGGTAGCTTGTTGGTCTGTGGTTGTCAGGAAGGGCATCCGGCGTAAAAATAATTGCCAAACTTCATGTGAGTTAGTTCACTGTGGTGACCCCTGGAGAAGAGAGAAGCCGAAAGAAAAATAAAATAAAAACATCTGATTGGATATGGTATGTTTAATAAAATAAACAACAACAAGAAAACAATTCTAATGGCGAGTCAGGGTAGTGCATTTATTCATAACATAAAGTTGCCATAATTGCCGCTGTACACGTCGCACCGCCCTATAAGTCACATCAGTCCAAATATGTCTAATAAAGTGGACAAAACATAAATACGTTGCTTCGTTGTATACGTCGTATCTACTACGCGTCACTGCTGACAACACGGAAATGTGAGCCGGTGTTGTGCCAAAAATCAAAAGACTGCCAAATGGTGGCCGTGGGAGCGTGCACGGGAGGACTTTAAGTAGAATTTAACTAGATTAACGCTTAAAAACAATTATTTGGTTGCTCAAAATTATAGCACAGGTGTGTCTTGGTTTAAATTTTCCTTAATAAATGCACTTGACGGTCAAATCAGCTGCATTTCAAAGGCCGATTCGCGGAAGCGGGAGCACGCAGAGGGATGACTCGCTGTGCATTTCTTTGAAATTTAACAAGATAAACACCTAAAAACAATTATTTGCATTTTCAACATTATAGTAAAGATGGGTCTCAGTTGAACTTTTCTTTAATAAATGCACTTTAATGGTAAATCAGCTGCATTTCACCTGGGCGGCACGGCAAAATGCAGCTGATTTGACGTTTGCTTCAGGAGTTCCAGAGCAAGACGACGGTGGCTTGATATGGCAAGCCAATTGTCTCATTAATAGCCACTTTTAATGAGATGCTTGGCTTGCTATATTAGTCGTGGGCCCTCTAGTGGTTGGAAATGGTAGTGTTCAATATTTTCCATGTCAGAATGAATGAAATTGTCAGATCTCTGCCAAAAATTGGTTTATAAATATGGGGGGGAAAGCAAATATGTTGCTCCTCTGTATAAGTCGCAGGCATGCTAATTTATGCAACAAACAGTGACTTAGACAGCGAAAAATACGGTAATCTGTTCAGTTCTGTGTAGGACATTTTGTTGAAGTTCTTTAAATCTCGTTCAAGTTTGACCTTTGATTTTTAGTGTTCTCTCATGATTTGTCCTCCTCTTCCTCCCTCTGTCTCTCTCTGTGAGGAAGGAAGATGATGAGGAAGTTGAATCTGAAGCCTCCAGAGAGGTTGACGACCCTCCAGGCCGTCTGGAACGAGCAGAGCTCGGCAGACCTGGGCCCCTGCGGTAAATCAGCCTCGAAGTAAAAAAAAAAAAACACCTGATTTTAATAAAATGCTGAAATCTCATTGTTGTGACTCTGCAGGCGGCTTTTCTCATCAGTACTGGTGTGTGTGCGACAGCCTGGGTGTGCCGTTCAGAGAGGAGGTCCAATGGGTCGGTACCTTTATACTGTTGCTCATTTAGTGGGGTTTAGTTTAGCATTCTGCTTCTACTTTTATATTTTTGGCCACTCTTGATCATTTTCCTTCAGTTTGAATCTCTTGTTTTCTTCTTGCCTTTTGGTTCTTCCTCTCTTCAACCACTTCCGAATAGTTTTATTTCCTTGCTTTTGTTTTTACCTTCTCCTTTTTTCCTGCTGCTTTTTCGTGATGTGCAGCTGTGACATATCCATTGTTCCCCTTTTTATTCAGGTGGCAGTAAAACAAACTCATGTGCAGAAGCTGAATGTGATTTCTCGTTGTCAGCTGGGGCCGATGGTCCCTTCGAGCGCACCACTATGAAGCTGCTCCTTCTGTCC
The DNA here is from genome assembly GCF_014905685.2 of Nematolebias whitei. Taxonomy (NCBI): domain Eukaryota; kingdom Metazoa; phylum Chordata; class Actinopteri; order Cyprinodontiformes; family Rivulidae; genus Nematolebias; species Nematolebias whitei. The sequence goes on from NC_056516.1 coordinate 35,483,261, forward strand.
CTCCAGTTATTGTTGGATTTGTCTTTTGCAGGACGTTGACACCATCTACCTCACTCAGGACACCAAAGAACTCAACCTGCAGGACTTTGTTCACCTGGAGAACAGGTTCGTTCTTGGTCAAACATCTGGATTCATTAATGTTCGGTGCCAGATTTTGTATCATGGACAAATTAATCTTTCAAACAGATTTATTAATCATACTTTTTTATGTAATGTCTTAAAATCTCTTGCAGAGATCTGGTGTCTATTATCACAGCTCTTGAATACAACCAGTGGTTCACCAAACTCTTATCCAAAGACTTCAGAATGGTAATATCTTTAAAAACATCTGTCTGCTGGGGTTTTATGTTGCCATACTTTATTTATCACAACTTCCTGCTTTGCTCTCAGTAAACCTCCCAGTAAACCTCCCAGTAAACCTCCCATTTAAATTAAATATTTTAGCTCAGTTTTGATTTTCTTTGCGTGGCTCTGCTGTGCAGTCTACAGATGTGTGCGACCAGATTTTCAGGGTGGTGGCTCGGTCCAGTCGACTTGAAGAGCTGGTGCTGGACAATGCTGGGCTCAAAAGGTCAGAGGTCAACCAACCAATGTTTGTTTTATATACAACATGTGCAGAAATCAAACTCAAACGAGTTGCATTTAAACCTAGATCATAAATCATATTCTTTAAATGTGTTGTCTTGGGTGTGAAATATCCTGAATTGATTTTCAAATGTAAAAAAAAAAATGTTTTTTATTCATGTTAATGATTAATGGGATGTTGAGGAACATGAAAGGCGGAACTCAGAAGTGTGGAAGTGCAGAGCCCTGCTGGTCTGTGGCGTTCACATGACACATGCACAACATGGCCGAGCCAGATAGACAGGAAGTAAATTAATTACTATAGCAATAGTAAAACTACCGTAATTTCCGGTCTATAAGCCGCTACTTTTTTCACAAGCTTTGAACCCCGCGGCTTATACAATGCTGCGACTAATTTATGGATTTTTATTTATTTATTTTATTTATTTTTGGACAGGGTAATGAGCTTCCTGCCACCAAAAACGATTTAGCTTTGTCAAACCCAGGCGCTCACATAGCTTCCAAATACCTGTCTCTTGGGTCCACATGACTCAGTGAGACTACCTGTATAAATAAAGATAAAATAATAGTAATAATCTGACCAATGAAATTACTGAACAGGTTACAGTCCAACCAATGAAATGAGGAGGAGAGAACGGGGAGGAGGGCATCCCCCCCCATGCACAGAGTTTATGAGGCGGACTCCCCTGCATGCGCAGAGCAACTTTTGCTCAGCAGGAGGAATTTGAAAATAGAGATCAATAACTCCTTGGCAGGCTGCTGTATTCTTTTCGACAACAAAAGAGACTGAGGACGTGTACGATGAAGTTTTTCTGAGACTGTTCAATTCTGACGCTGAAGCCCGTACTTTAGTGGTTTTTGTGCTAGGGATGGGGCCGTTCTAATCCAATATAGGTATCGGGTTCCGATACCAGCATAACTGACGTATCGGATTTTTCCAATCCAACCTGCAGAGGTTTCCGATCCATGATGCATGTCTGTGTCTGTTGAAACTTCTCCACATGTGATTCCATACCTGCTGCAAGTTGGCTTCAAACTATGGATTTCCTGAACGGAGGCGTGTCTCATAAACCCAGAGTAATATGACCCTATAAAACCCTATAAAACCCTAATAAGCTTAAACGTGAGTAAATATGTGAGCAGCACTTTAGCTAATGGCTAACCAACTTTTCATCGCAACGTCCACCGTGTGGAAGTATTTCACACTAGAAAGACCACAAAGCAAGACGGCAACGTACAATGTCTGCAGAGCCGCTGTACTGAGAGGAGGAAGCTCCTTCGCAACCTACAACACAACAAACTTAATAAACATTTGAAAAAGCACCACATTAAAGAGCACAAGGATTGTTTAGCTAGGTGGGAGAAAGACGAAAAGCGCCGGCAGAAATCACTTCTGGAGTCGCTCCAACAGCAACGTAAACTTCCACTGGACAATGTGAAAGCTAAAGGGATTATCGAGAAGTTGCTAAACTTCATCGTAATTGATGACCAAACGCTGTCACTTGTAGAAAACGAAGGATTTCACAGCTTGATACTTGCAGCCAAGATATAGTTTACCCCCCAGGAGATATTTATCAGTACAACAGCAGACGATCATAAAAAAAAAACATATGAACTGAAAATACAAAAAAATTATATATATATATTTATATACAAAGTTACATTATAAAGCAGTGTAAAATACTGAAAACAGGAACATGTCTGTGTTGGTTTATGTCATGATCTTAGCAGAGGTTTGAAGCCATTTGATCACTTTAATATCCACTTTAAAGCTGGGAATAAAAAAAAAAACATGTTTTGTGTTTGCAGAATTTAATTCTAACTTTGAAACTTATCCAACATTAATAAAACTTACCTCAAGTTGCCTTTTTGGATGCATACATTTGTACAAATTGTACTTGAGATTATTACAGCCTCATAAAAAAAAATCAATGATGATGATATCGGAACAGTATCGATATCGGACGATATCCAGATTTAGGGATCGCCTCGGACAAAAGTGGATCTGTGCATCTGTATTTAGTGCACAGGAGGGCGATGAACATAGCGATCACTGACTTCCTGTTAGGCTACTGTATGTTTTTAACCAGTCTTGTTAAAGGCGTTGTTCAGAAAAAAGCATTTACTGTACGTATTTGTGTTTGTTACCGATTCGTATTTAATTAAAAGTTCTTAAAAATCGTTCTTTGTAACATATTTTTGTGTAAATATCTCACGTTACAACGTGAACACCTGTGGCTTATAGACAAGTGCAGCCTACATGTACAAAAGTTTATTTTATTTTTTATTTATTGTGCTCATCTTATCTTTGGGTGCACTCTATAGGCTGGAAATTATGGTATTTAGTACTTCCACAAGGAGGAAATGTAGGCGATACATCAAGACAACCAAAACGCATCACTTAAAGTTTTATTGTCACATCACAGCCCTCTGTCTGAAACAAATCAGCTCCTGCTAGAGTTTTTCTGTTAATTACGAGTTACACTAAACAGATGAGACCGAGGTTCAGCTTCAACTGATTTTTTTTAATAAACAAGTTTGCTGAGAGCTTTTAATAAAATATAAAGACTTTTTTCTGTTGCTTCAGCTGTTAAACCTCGTCCGTGATCTTTACTTCTGGTTTTTCTTCTCCTGTCCAGTGACTTTGCTCAGAAACTGGCCGGCGCTCTGTCACAGAACCCCTCCTGCACACTTCAAACACTCGTCCTGAGCAACAACTCCCTGGAGGACAAAGGTTGTACTGTGTGCACCCACGCACGCCTTAAACCATTTTTTTATTGTGTGCAAAAAGTTTTGCATGTGTCCATGGGCTATCCATTAACTGTTAAAATTCTCATGTACAAATAAGAGATGCATTTCCTAAAATAACTTGAGTGTCGTTGCATTCTGCAGCAAAAACGCTCAACTAAAGTCGTCACGGAGCGAGCTCGTGTTTTTATGACATGCTTCAAATAACCCTGCTGGTTTAAAAAAAAAACCAAAAAAACGCACACACAAAAGTGCAAATAAACATATTTAAATGCAGCAAGCAGTAAAAACTGGGTGCATCATTAAATGCCCCACTGTAAGATTTGGGCTCCAATATGAAAGATGCATGTTTTGTTTCTTCGACAGTATGCACTAATTTTTTTACTTTATGATTTTTATATGATCAATGTCACACATGGGCATACTTTTAATCCTCACAGTTTTATTTTTTATCTGTTACTCAGTTAATTATGATTCATAATTGGTTAAAAATCTAAACTCTATGCTGTTTATTCTCACATGTGGGCTCTCGCGCCCTCTGCTGGTCATGCTCTGCATCCTGAAGTTTAATACATTTATTAACTTTATTGAGCATGCATCAGGATATTTATTAACTTGTTTTAATCTGTGCTGCTTTCAGGTGTCATTGTTTTGAGTGCTCAGTTAGCCAAATTACCCATGGGCCTGAAGCACCTGAACCTCTCCAGAACCTCCTTGTCTCCTAAAGGTAACACAGAAGTGACTTTCTCTGCTGCTTCCATACAACTCATTTCATCTGCATGACTGCATGTGTGTATTTTATCTTCTGTTTCTTGCTGTTATTCAGGCGTTATAGAATGTATATCGTGTATTTTATCTCTGGTTTTGTTGTACTTTAGTGATGATAACTAGAAAGTTCCCGGAAAAACTTGGACAGGGGCTGCCACGTTGAGGCCATTCTTTAAATTTTATTTGGCAGTACTATATGTTGGGGGTGCTCTCACCTACCACCATACAAATTTTAGCTCAATATCACAAAAAAGTATATCAATGAGTTATATTCATTTAGTTTCTTTTAAGCTATGGTGGCCATCTTGGATTTTTGTCTGTGATGTGGAACGTTCTCAGCTATAACTTCACCAAATTTCAGCTCTGTGTATAAAAATAGCTGAGTTAAACTATTTAAATTTAGCTTTGGTGGCCATCTTGACTTTTTTATTTGAATTCAGTATTGGATGTTGCTCTCAGCTACCACTTTTGCGTGTTTTTGTTTTTGTGTGTAATTTAGTGTTTGCATTTTGTGTTTGCAGTTTGTTTTAATTTTGTTTAGCATTTTTGTTTTCTTTGTGTCTATTTTGTATTTGTGTTTACTTTTTGTGCTTTTGTTTACTTTGTGTGCATTTGCTTTCATGTTTGTATTTTTTCACGCATTTTGTTTACTTTGTGTTTATTTTGTATTCATGTTG
>NC_056516.1:35488048-35510325 GCF_014905685.2 Nematolebias whitei
ATTTGTTTTCATGTTTGTATTTTTCATGTATTTTGTTTACTTTGTGTTTATTTTGTATTCATGTGTGCATTTTGTTTACTTTGTGTATTTTATTTTTACGTTATGTGTATTTTCTTTACTTTGTATTTTGTTTTCATGTGTATATTTGGGAGTGGTGGCGCAGAGGTTAGAGAAGGCGGGCCTGTGATTGGTAGATCGCTGGTTCAACTCCCAGTACCGACAACATCAAAATGTGGGTGGGATTGGTGAAGCACCCACACCTGCCTCCACCCTCATTTGCCCCACACTGGGCCCTTGAGCAAGGCCTTTAACCCCCACCATCTGCTCCCTCGGGCGCCTTAGATAGCAGCTCTGCTCCACACAGGGGGCTGTGGTAGCTCGGTGGTCTGTGGTTACATCAGGAAGGACATCTGGTGTAAAATAATCGCCACGTCTTCATGCGACTCAGTTCACTGTGACGACCCCTGAAGAAGGGAGCAGCCAAAAGAAGAAGAAGTTCTCAGCTTTCAATATAAAACTTGTGGGGGTACATGTTGTGGCTCGGGCCGTACTGAAGACCAACACTCCTTTCAGGTGGATAATAGTAGGTGGCTGCCATTCATGCATTCATCTGCGATTTGTTGCAGGTGTGAACAGCCTCTGTCAGGCGCTCTGTGCTAACCCTATGGTTGCAACGACGCTCACACACCTTGACCTTTCTGGCAACTCGCTCCGAGGCGATGACATTCAGGTATGGAGCCCCCCTCTTTAATAAACCTTAAGAAAAACCCTTACACTTCTGTAACTTAAACCTTTGTATGGAAAACAACTCCTAACTTTTTTTTTAAAGGGTCGTTTTACGTTTAATTTAAAAAAAAATTTTGTCTGAACAGCATCTGCACAGCTTCCTGAGTCAACCCAACCACCTGGAAGTTCTGGATCTTTCCAACAGCGACTGTTCCCTGGAGCTGGTAGGAAGTGCTCGCCGAGACACTTCTATGATCGAATGAATTTAAGAGCGATAATGTAGTTTTGTTGAGTCTTTAGACGGGTTATGTTTTGTTGTAACTGACTCAATCAGCCTAGTTTCTCTTTAAAATGATGTGTTTATGTCTGTTTCTTGTTCTAGGTGTGTGCTTCTCTGTGCAAAGGATCTTTAAAGCGTCTCTCTGTGCTCAACATGTCAAAAACAGTTTTCTCTCACAGGTGAGATGTCTCCAGTCATCCATCCATCCATCCATATAGTTGATCATAAATTGTAATTTCAGAATGTGCAAGCTGACGTGAATAAAACTCACTTGTTTCTTCTCGCACTCGTACAGGAAGTGTAAAGAAATCCCCGCGTCCTTTAAGGAGTTCTTCAGCTCTGCTCAGGCTCTGACGTCTGTCAGTCTGTCGGGAACCAGGCTGCCTCTGGAGGCTCTGAAGTAAGAATGGGGCCCGCTCAGACCTCCTTCGTCTTTCTGAAGTCTCCGTTTCGAGTCAACTTTTTATTTTTATAAGATAATTAACATTGACTGAGTTAAAGCAATGCAAAGTCTGATTGTTAAACTGGGACATAGTATATTTAAACTGTTAGAAGATGTTTTTAAAGCTTTTTCTCATCTTCACTGAGATTACCGTATTTTCCACCGTACACGTCGCACATCCTATAAGTCACATCAGTACAATTATGTCTAATAGAGTGAAAAAAATCCATAAATATGTCGCTTTGCCATATACGTCACATCTATTATGCATCACCACTCCTGCGTCCCGTTTCTTACGCGCCACCGCCGACAACCTGGAAATGTGGCCTGTGTACCAAAAATCGATAGGCTGCCAAATGGCGGCCATTGGAGCGTGCACAGGAAGAATTTAACCAGATTAACACTTAAAAACAATTATTTGTTTGCTCGAAATTATAGTAAAGGTGTGTCTCGGTTGAACTTTTACTTAATAAATGTACTTCAATGGTCAAATCAGCTGCATTTCGTCGGGGCGGCGCAGCAAAATGAAGCTGATTTGACGGTTGCTCCAAGTGAGCTGGACGAAGGTGGCATCTATGCGATTGTGTCATTAATAGCCACTTTTACCTATTACATGATACAACGGCATGCCATACAACTTGAGTGCCATCTAGCAGCTGAAAATGGTAGTGTTCAATATTTTTCGGTCAAAATGAATGAAAATGGTCGTATCTCAGTCAAAAATTGGATTATAAATATGAGAGAAAAAACATAAATAAGTTGCTTCAGCGTATAAGACGCAGGGCGTGTAAATTATGCAAAAAAATGCAATTTATAGGGCAAAAAATACGGTAATTGTTAAACTGGGGGATATTATATTTAACCTGTTAGAATATGTTTTAAAAGCCTTTTCTCATCTTCAGTGAGATTCAGCAAAGTTTACATGCTTGGTACAAACATCTCTCACACACCCTGAGCAGGGAATATTATTGGGTCGTAAAACAAACTAGAAGTGGATCAAAGGTCAATTTTTCCCCCTAATTTGAGCAACATCTTAAATCTGGTTTCTGCAAGCACAACTTTGAAACCTACTGAGCTGCCAAATCCAAATAATCCAGACTTAGACTTCTGAGGTGTTTCTGACATTTTAGTGTTCCTTAATAAAAAAAAATAGTTTTCATTTACTTATTTTAAGTTCTTTCGTTTTCATTTAAGACTCTCAAGGACCAAATGGGAATAATCAAAGGGTCACTTTAGGCCAGGGGTGTCCAGTCTTGGTCCTGAAGGGCCACTGTCCTGTTTTAATTGTAACCCTGATCCAACCCACTTGATTTAATCCAACAATGTTCAGTCACGTCAGCTGGACGGTTTCTTTTTTCCTGAGGCGTTTCGGCTTTTATCCAAAGGACTTCTTCAGTCCAAGGAGGCACAAATAAACTGGAGTCCCACAAATACCACACTCCTAAAGTGGAAAAACACAGCTTGCTGGTGATAAGATGGTTTCTGGGGCCCGCCCTCTCCCCCATCAACTCCTCTGAGGCAGTCATGCCAACATTTGTACCTGGATTTTTGGGCATGAACTTTGACACTTGATTCCATGTTTAAATTATCTTGTCATGTTCTGCACAGGTCTGCTGGTCCCCCTCTCACTCACATCAGGTGTGTGGGAGCAGAGGCCAAGGATTAGACACGCCCACTTTAGGACCATATATTGTATGAGTTAAAGCTTCACAAACTGAAAGACCAGAACAAAAGTTAAATTATAAAACACTCTCAGATGGAGTACTGTGACAGAAACTAGAATAATGCAGACAACAATAAGGCTCGAGTACCCCCCCCCCCCCCCCAAGTAGTACTATGTTTTCTTGCTGTAATGGTTCACATGCTATATTCTTCCTAAATGAAATGTAATCTTTGAAGAAAAACCTTTGACTGTGTCAAATATGTTTAATTTAAGTGTTACTGACCTGTTAGTCGTGTTGAAGCTGCCTTGATTTGTCGTCTGCAGGGCGTTACTGCTGGGCCTCGGCTGCAACCCAAACCTCAGCGACGTGTCTTTGGACCTCAGCTCCTGTGAGGTGAGACCACACCTGCGTGAAGTTTCTGTCAAACGTTTGTGCTGGTTTATGAAGCAAAAATTTTTGTTTGTGCAGCTGTCATTTTAAAGATATTAATAAAAACGTTTCCAGAGGTCATCAAAGGTCAACCAGCCCTCCACATTTACAAAATTTTAAAAAATGGTGTCCGTAAACTCTACTACGTTTGAGCTGCTTTTGCTTTGGACATATTACTGAAAGTTTAAAGGTAAATAGATCAACCAGCCCCCTCTGCCCACCCCCGACCCTAACCCTAACCCAACATGAACATATTTTCGTTGACCTTTGATGACCTCTGTAAACTTTTTTAATTAATATCTTTGAAATGATAGCTGCACAAACGAACATTTTTGCTGCACAATCCAACACAAATGTTTGACACCATTTTTGTTAGATTTGAGTAATGTGGGGGTCGGGTTGACCTTTTGACCTTTAAACTTTCATTAATATCTTCAAATCAAAAGCAGCTCAAACGTAGCTGAGTTGATTGACACCAATTTTGTCTGATTTGAAGAAAGTGTCGGGAGATGGTTGACCTTTCACGACCTCTGGAAACAGAACATTCGACCCCAATTTTGTTCGATTTGATGGGGGGGGGGGGGCAACTTCACTCACATGTCAGACCACTCTGGACTTCAACATTATGTTTAAACACTTTTTACTGTATGAATCCACACAAATTCAACCAAGATATTAAGGTAATAAGATATTAACCAACATTTTGTAAAACTGTTTTTTTTTTTTCCTCCCAGCTGCGTTCAGGAGGATCCCAGATCCTGGAGGGTTGCATCGCTGAGATCCCCAACATTTCCAGTCTGGATATTTCCGACAACAGTGAGGACATTTTAGCTTCCGTTCCAACATCTTCGTCTGTCCTACGTTAATTTAATGGCGCTCGTGGCTCATTCGTGTTTTTGTGCTGCCTCCCTGAGGTTTGGATGTGGATCTGACTACTCTTCTTGTGTGGCTGGCCAAGAACCGCTCCATCAGACACCTTTCATTGGGCAAGAACTTTAACAACATCAAATCTAAGTGAGTGGATATTTAAGTTAAACAATCAATATTGTAAAAGAGCCCAATATTTGTCTATTGTAACTAGACCTGTCACGATAACAAATTTTGCTGGGTGATTAATTGTCTTAGAAATTATTGTGATAAACAATAATATTGTTTGAAATTTGACAGTAATTATTGTCAAATTTAAATGTTGGTTAATTTTTGTGTGTAGTACTTTTTTTTACCACCGGATGGCAGTATAAGACTGTTTGAACCAAAGGATGGATAGTGAGGGAGCGAACAGCGCATCTCTTTTAGAAAAATGGGAGGGAGGCCCATTGACGTGACATGGGCTGTCTCTCCTTCCTTTGTTTGGTTCTCAAAATGACGGATGCTCAGTGTGGTTTGAGCTCTTTAGCATAGCATTTGTCATACAAAGCTTTTAATAAAAATTTAAAAAGTCTGTACAAAAGCTCTCAGCTTCTTTTTTCAGAGAAAAACAACTTTTTACAAGAGGGCACAGGTTTCCACGTGAATTTGGGAGCTTCGACAAGACGGAGGTTTTTTTTCCCCGAGGTCAGCCTGTTAGCTTAGCTCGTAGCTTAGCTTCTCAGCTTAGCTGCTTTTAACGATCCAAAAAACGATTTTGGACGATTAAAATGGGTTTTAAAGAGAAAAGAGAAAGGGAGGGATCATTGAAGAGCGCCAGAGTTTAGCCTTTTGTCATCCAGTGTCTTCAGTAGAAAGAGACACGAAGAAACGATAAAGCTGATAAATGAAAATGAGGTTTATAATTTTCGTTTATCATGCGATAAATTGATTTATTGTTTATCGCAACAGGCCTAATTGTAACACATTTTCTCTCTACAGAAACGTTGCTCAAGTCCTTGACAACCTGGTTCACATGATTCAAGAAGAGGACTCTGTGAGTGATTTATTACTTTTTTCCTCCTTATGAAAACTACGCTTTATCCTTTTAAAAATTATTTCATCATCCTGTTTAAAATACACATCCTCTGATGAACAACATTAGTAAATTGCTACGCTCTTTGCAGCCGTTGACCTCGCTGTCCCTGGCGGACTCTAAGCTGAAGGGCGACCTCTCCATCGTCCTCAACGCTCTTGGCAGCAACACCTCTCTGACCAAACTGGACATCAGTGGAAACTCCATGGGTGACATGGGGGCCAAGATGTTAGCCAAAGCCCTGCAGATTAACACAAAGCTCAGGTGGGGAGGGAAACGGAACGATCTTTACCTCGTTTATTCAAAGCGTTTATGGTTTGCAGGTTGTTAAAGCCAAGATAAACCATTTTTAGGCTGTTTGTCAGGAGCTCAAAGGTTTAGTAACGTACTTGCCGCCGTACATGTCACACCGCCGTATAAGTTGCATCAGTCCAAATATGTCTAATAAAGTGAAATAAACTTAAATACGTCTTTTCACCGTATAAGTCGCATATATTACACGTCACCACTGACAACCCGGAAACGTGAGCCGGTGTTGTGCCATAAATCGAATGGCTGCCAAATGGCGGCCACAGGAATGTGCATGGGAGGACTTTAACAAGAATTTAACAACGCTAATACTTAAAAACAATTATTTGTTTGCTTGAAATTATAGTAAAGGTGTGTCTCAGTTGAACTTTTCCTTAATAAATGCACTTTAATGGTCAAATCAGCTGCACTTCACTTGGGCGGCGTGGCGAAATGCAGCTGATTTTACATTTTCTCCAGGAGTTCCGGAGCAAGACGAAGGCGGCCTGTATGGCAAGCCAATTGTCTCATTAATAGCCACTTTTACCTATTAATGAGACACTTTGCTTGCCTTAATGGTTGAGGGCCCTCTAGTGGCTGAAAATGGTAGTGTTCAATATTCTCCATGTCAGAATGAATGAAATTGTCAGAACTCAGCCAAAAATTTGTTTATAAATATGAGAAAAAAACATAAATATGTCACTTCGCTGTATAAGTCTCAGGCATGCTAATTTATGCAATAAAACGGTGACTTATACAGCGAAAAATTCAATAATTGAAAACGCTCTCTTTGGTTTGTGTGTCTTCAGAACAATAGTGTGGGACAGAAACAACATCAGCCCTCAGGGTTTACAGGATGTAGCTGCTGCTTTAGAAAAGTAAGTTAAATTCATCATATTTAAGAATCCAACATGAGTTCTGCTGCTCACTCTAACTTCTTTGTTTTATCTGTCAGGAACTACACCATTCGCTTCATGCCTGTTCCCATCATGGACGCTGCTCAGGCTCTGAAGGCAAACCCAGAGAAGACGGAGGACGCTTTACTAAAGGTTTTTAAAAGGCTCTGTTTTGTAAATTGTCGCCTTTAATTAATACATATCTAACAATAATTCTGAAAATGAAGCGTTTTTTTTTTTTTCTTTATATGTCTGCCCATAACTTCTGATCGACTCGAGGTAATTTAAGAAAAATTCATGCATCATTACTGGACGGAGTGCCACAAATATTTTTTCATTATACCAGCTCCATGGTCAAGGTCACAAGTCAAGGTCAAAGTTACAACAAGGTCTTTGATTGTCCAGGTCATAACTTCTAATCCCCCCAAGATAATTTATCAAAACGTGATGGGAATTTGCACCACCACTACACGACAAGTCATAATTTTTGTCATCACCCCAGCTCTAAGGTCAAGGTCAAAATCAAGGCCAAAGTTTATACAAGGTCTTTGCTTGTCCAGTCCATTGCTATAGATTGCTGTTTAATGGTTTATCAATGGGCTTATAATGTCAATGTCACTTTTATTTATACAGCACATTTAAGAACAACAATGTTGACCAAAGCGCTTCACAAACAGGAAATCAGCAAAAGAATAAATAAAAGATCAAACATTAAACACAAGTATAATAAAATTAGCTTAGAACAAACTAAAACAAGAAAATAACGTGAGGTTCAGATGGAACTTAAATCAAACGAGTTAAAAGCCAGAACAAAAAAGTGATTTTAGACGGGATTTAAAGGACGGTACGGACTCTGCAGAACGAGTATCAATGGGCAGATTGTTCCAGAGTCTCGTGGTCCATCCTTCTAGTTCCTGTTAAAAGACGCGCAGCAGCGTTCTGGACTAACTGCAGGCGATGGAGAGATGATTATTCCAAACCAACACATGAAGAGTTGCAGTAGTCCAGTCTGGTATAATGTGCCGTGTGCTCTTGGTTCTCATTGTCTTGCAGATGGAACAGTACCTGCTGAGGAACCACGAGACGCGCAGATACCTGCAGGAGCAGGCGTACAGGCTGCAGCAGGGAATCGTCACCACCACCACACAGCTGGTTGGCAAACGTTTATCTACCAACTTTAAATTGATTTTCATGCCAGATGCATAACAAAAAACAATTCTTAACTTTTTTTTATAATTCAGATGATGGACAGGATGTGTGTCAAGGTGCAGGATCATTTGAACTCTCTGAGGTTCTCAGAAACCATCTCCATTCAGGAAGACGTGAAGGTGGCAGAGAATCTCATGAAGGATGCTAAAAATTCCAAAATAGTAAGAAATAAAAAAACTCCACCGTTCTTCCTCAATGTGCATCCAAACTAAGCTCTGGACAGAAGTTACACATATTTTCCTTTGTCTTGTGTTTTATTCCAGTTGCTCCCCAACCTTTACCACCTAAAGAGTGGGGGCTCCAGTGGTGCATGTGTTGGAGCCATTCAAGAAAAAATAAAGTCAATGGCTTTAGAGGTGGCAAGAGTGATGGACGAGCAACTGCAGGTACCATTAAAAAAAATATATATATCAACAATAAAATATAATCTGCTGTGAGAACACCCAGTAAAGTCTGAGTTTAGCTTATATATACATAATAAAAAATTTAATGTGAGATTCAGACTATGCTAACTACTCTTTAGACGATGATGGTGTCCATGGTGGATGCTGCTGAGGAACTGTGTCCTCACGTGATGAAGAGGAGCAGCCTTCGCCAGGAGCTGCTGAAGACCGGTGCAGGGAAGATGACGATTCCCCCCAGCTTCGTAACCACCACGTTCATGGAGCAGTCGGGGGTCGACATCATCAATAAGATCAGGTGTGTGTTTTAAACAGAGCAGCTCAGTTAGTAAAATAACTTTATCTATAAAGCAGGTTCAACAAATCCAAGGAATTCTTCAGTGACCACATTCACACTTAGTGATGCCTCGGTGCACATTGTCAGCTCAATGAGCCTACATGTTCTAGAAATGTGTCGCTCAGGGTGGCTGCATGTTGGAGTAACTCTGTTTCATTCATTCTGAGTTATTGCTTTTGAAAACTAAAATTCCTCTTTTGTCTGGATGTAAATCGCTTTTTTCAGATGATTATTTCCTCTGGTATCAGGTGCTGTGCAGCTGGAAGGATTTTTACTGAAACTTTTTTACTTTTGGGCATTTGTTATGATGTGTAACCATGGCTAGGTGTTATTTAACAACCAGGAGCAACTGATTAACGTCTCAAAAGCTCAAATACCTCAACTAGAGCCCCAAATCCCAAAGGAGTTGAAAAGGAGGTGCCGTGGATGGATTCCTGTCAACCTGACGGAATGTAAAAATAAACAAAAACAGGTAACACAGCTAAAGAGCTGCCCAGGAAAGCATCCTTACCAGATGCCCGACCCACCTCAACTGGCTCCTTTTGATGTGGAGGAGCAGTGGTTCTACTCCGAGTCTCTCCCGGATAGCTGAACTTCTCACCTCTAAGGGAGAGTCCAGCTGCCCTGCAAAGGAAACTCATTTCAACTGCCTGTATTCATGATCTAATTCTTCTGGTCACTACTTAGAGCTCGTAGCCATAGATGAGAGTAGGAACTTAGACCGATTGGTAAACAGAGAGCTTTGCCTTACAGCTCAGCTCCTTCTTCACCACAATGGACCAGTACAAAGTCCACAATACTGAAGACACTGCACCAATCCGTCTGTCAATCTCACTCCATTCTTGCTTCACTTGTGAACAAAACCCCAAGATACTTGAACTCCTCCACTTGAGGCAGAACCTCACCCTTGACCTGAAGAGAGCAATCCACCTTATTCTGACTGAGGACCACAGCCTCAGATTTGGAGGTGATGATTCTCATCTCAGCCATTTCACACTCTGCTGCAAACTTCTCCAGTGAGAGCTGAAGGATCACGGCACGAAGACGCCAACAGGACCACATCATCTGCAAAGAGCAGAGATGGAATCCTCAAGCCGTTGAACCAGAATCCCTCCGCCACCTGGCAAATTCTGTCCTTAAACGTTTCGAACAGAATCTGTAACATGGGCAGCCCTGGCAGAGAATGGCAAATCCCAATGAGATCACAGACTTCTTTTATAGATTATTACTCCTGATAGATTGATTGAAGCTCACTAGCTGGAGAGTTTTTCATCATTTCATCATTTTCAAATGTTTTCCATTCTTTTTATTCATGTTTATCTTCTGTTTTTCTGTGTAAACAGTGAAGTGAAGCTTAGCATGGCGTCGTTTCTGTCCGATCGCATCGCGGATGAGATCCTGGAGTCTTTGTCAGCATCACAAAATAGTCTGGTTGGTGTCATTTCTCTGTATCTACTTTTCCTTCTTTTTTTTGGTTAATCTATGTCTTCATTCATCCCTTCTTTCTTGTTCAAACTGTCTCCAGGCAGATCATTTGATCAGAAAAGATCAACCTCTTCATCAGGATGCACAGATCGAGACAGAAGTTCTGGATGAGACAGTTCTACAGCCAGCGAACCATGATAAGGATCAGAAACACAGTCGAGACCAGAAACACATCCTGGATGATATGGAGTCCTGCATGGTAAAAGTGTAACTGTTTCTCTGAATATTTGTGATCATGGCAAAGGCTTTACTACCATATTTTCTAGCTTATAAGTCACAAATTTTTTGCATAGATTTGCCAGTCCTGCAACTTATACGCCAAAGCGACTTTTATACAATTTTTTCATATTCATAATGCAATTTTTGACTGACTCTTTAAATGGTCATTCACACTGACATGAACCGGAGTAAACATTACCATTTGCAGCCACTAGAGGCACAAGAGGGCCCTCTGGGCTTTTGACAACTGCCGTTAGGCGTATATGTTGTTCCTGTACCGCTACCCCCACTGCCCCACCTCCAAACATTGACCATTAAAGTGCAGTAGGAAAAAGTTAAACCGAAACACACCTTTGCTATAATGTCGAGCAAACAAATAATTGTTTTTAAGTGCTAATCTTGTTAAATTTCTAAGAACTCCAACAACGAGTCCTCCCATGCACGCTCCTGCAGCCGCCATTTGATTTTTGGCACAACACCGACACACATTTCCCAGGGGTTAGCGGTGACGCATAATAAACGGGACTTGTACGCCTAAGCGACTTGTGTTTTTTTCATCTTCATGATGCTTTTTTGGACTGATGTGACTTGTACTCTGTAGCGACTTATACGCCAGAAAATACGATACGTTGATCTCTGAGTGAAAGCTGTGATCTCACTTAAAATAATTTGCTTTTGATCATTAGATGACTCCTAAATCTAAGAGGAAAAGTATCCTGGTCAGAATGCTGCGACCCGTATCGGTGGCATTTGGTGAGTAACAAAAAAACATTAGAATGTGCTTCATTACCTCAGAATGCAAGTAAATAAGTATGTTGTATTGCTAAAGCACATTTAAACAAAGTAGAACTACCCAAAATGCAATATAAAAGGTAATCATAAGAAAAGACTACAACACACATATTTTGACCTTTCTATTTTTCTATACTCACATTCATTTTAACTTATTTTTCCATCTTCTCTTTGACCAACAGAGATGGAGTTTGATCTGGACAAAGCTCTGGAGGAGGTTCCAATCCATATTGAGGACCCCCCTCTTCCCTCTCCGCCTCCTCCTTTACAGACACCGGACAGAATGTCACACTATGGAGATCTGCCCCCTCCCTTGACCCCAGCAGATGCAAAATCCGTGTGTTTAGGCGAGCTGCCCTCTATGGAGCACAAGACTCTGGATCATTGCACCAAGTTCCGTCCAAAACCAAAGAAGAGAACGAAACCCAGCAGAGCACCAGTATGGTTCCCATCTAAAAATATATAATCATCCCTGTAGCTATTTACTATCATTTACAGCAATTGGAATGCATTCTCTTGTCAGTAGATTGTATTCCCCCATTTGACTGTTAAAACTGAACCATGATTTGAAAAGTTATTTTAACATTGTTTTTATTTTTAAATTAAATTTAAATTGTTTGTTTGTTCATAGCTTAATATAGATGCTAAACAGTTCATTGTTATATTGACTTTGGATAACATCACTTTATTTCTTCTATTATTCAGAGGGAGGCCACTGGAGGCTCTGAGCAGAACGGCATGATGGGAACGCTGGATGAGGGTTTAGACGACTTCTTCACCAAGAAAGTTATTAAACTCAGTTTTAAGTTAGTGTCACTCTGAAACGTTTTGTTTTTTTATTCAATTTGAAAACATAAAAGAACATTACAGTGTTTATAATTTTCAAAACTTCACTTCATAAAATTGCAATACAGGCTTTTAAATCGGGTAGTCTCCCTAAACTGGTTTAACAAAAACAATTGGAAGTCATCTGCATAAAAAGTAACAAAATTCTGTTTTTCGTGTCACTCAGTTTTTGTTTCTGCTTTATTTTGTATATTCTGCAGACTTCCTTTGGTAAAAAGTTCATCCATCAACACTCCAGATGCAACAGATAAGAAACGGGAATCCAGGAAGAGTGGCTTCTTTAACTACATCAAATCCCGGACGTCCCGCTCAGAGAAAAGCCACGGAGCTGCCTCCATCACGCCACCTAAACTGTCCCTTAACACTGCAACACATCCTTCTGTCACCAGCCCTGTCATTGAGGAGACCACCCCAACATCTCCTAACCCGCCAGTTAAATCGCCTACCACTGTGGCAGAACCTCACCTGGAGCTCCACAGGGCACTGTCCTCGAACCACACAGATCCTGAGAGGCATGCACACCCAACTGTAGACAAACCTGCTGTGGAGGAGGAGGAGAAGAATGGGAAACATAAGGAGAATATGGAAAAGACTGAAAACACTGAGAAAAAGGAAAATGTAGAGAAGAAGGAGAACCCTCACGTACACCGCCACATTGGTGTTCCTGTAATGGGAAAAGACCTGCTGGCTGAGATGAAGGCCAGGCAAGAGAGGACAAGGCAAATGACTGAGAAGAAGGTTAGAATCTATAAATCATCTAATTTATTATTAGGACAAATATATTGTTATATGAGTCAGTTTTATTTCATAATAATAATATTGCTAATAAAATGTTCAGTGAGTGTTCATTCAGTGGAGCAAATGTTTTCTGCCTTTCAGTCTGATTCGACATCAGGACCTGATAAGGTGGACGCACACAAACGTGAGTGTTTGATTCTGTTAACCGTACACACTGGGTGCACTTTTAACTTACTTTAAAAGTTTTTTTTATTACAAAAAAACAACAAAGGTTTGGAAAACAGCATTTTTCTCAAATCACAAAAAAATTATAAAAGAAAATCCTCCAAAATAAAAAATAACAAATATGTTAAAACGCAACAAACTTAACAAAACTTGATTTTGCTCAACCAAAATTGTGAATAGGCATCACATAAAACAACTACAGTAAATGGAATAAAAAGATGCTTTTCTTGTGTTTTCATTGTCTTTTTTTGTTGTTGTTGTCTGGTAATATTTATTTTGCGTCTGTTGTTTGTCAAATGGTTTGTTTATTATTATTTTTAATAATCTGTTTCTAAATTATTCTGTTTACTGTTCTAATTATTTATTTTTTATTTTTTGCTGGGTTTATTGTGTTCTCTCTGTTTAGTTAATTTCTGTAAACTATTGAACGGGTGGTTTCATTTCCCACATTAGTTGGTTTCTCTCCTATCAAAAGCTCTAATTTGCCTCTTTATCATTTTCCTGCAGCCAAGTCCGAAGTCCATCCTGTTGTCCCACTGGACACCGAAGACTCCAAACCAGAACTTATTCCCAGATCCAAACCACTGAGCATCATCCCCAAACCAGCCCCGAAAGTCCCGCTGGTATCTCGGACATCTGGACCCTTCAGTCCAACAAGTCCCCGATCATGCAGCTTCTCTGTTCTTGGTGAGAAAGAAGATACTGTAGCTATGAACACACCCAGAGCGCTCAGATTACATATATGTGAAATTAAGAACCGATCAGTTATTTCACTAACATTTGTTTGTGTTTCAGATGATTCTGTAGAGACTCCAGCAGGGATCCAGTCTCCCAAAGCGCCACTTCCTGCTCCCCGTCTGAAGAGGGCGTCATCAGAGCAAGACAGAGGGAGCACAAGCAGCAGCTCTGCCGGACCTCTGTCTCCAATCGACGGTTACTATCTCCGTTTGTCCAGTAAAATATACATGTAGAGTGTAGCAGGAGAAGTGAATAATAATCGAAAGCAGGGCTATTCAACTAAACTGCTCAGGGGACCAGTTACTGAAAGCCAGCAGCTCGGGGGCTGGACATCCAGCAATTAAAGTCATTATGTAAATAAACCAAGTTTTACAATGATTACATTTGTTTGTGTTATTGCATTAAATCATAAATGCAATAAACAGAACCCAAATCCCAGAGCCAAAAATTAAATAAATAATTGGTGAATTCATTGGTGGACCGGACTGAAGTCACCTGTGGGCCGGAAATGGCCCTTGGGCCACCAGTTGTATAGCCCTGATCTAACACATTAACAATTAAATGATAAAAATCTTTCACTTTAAAATAATCAAACATTGCAGAGCAAATAGAAAAACAGTTTAAAATGATTTACATCACTGAAAGCACAGAAAAAGCCACTGAGAGGAAATAAAGCTGCTAAAAACATAACGGCCAATTTAACAGGTGACCAGATGTTTAATGAAAGCTTTCAGGACGCCTCCACACGCCTCACAGTACGTCTGAGGCAGAGGTCCATCAGACCCGGAGCAGATGCGTTCAGGCCCAGCCTGTACTTGATACGTCCAAATGTCTGTGTGTGTGTGAGATTTTGTACTTTGATGCTCCACTTGTGTAATTAACACTTACAGGAACTCGTCCTTCTCTATAATCAGAAAGGCCAATTGTCTTTCTTAATTGTTGTGCAAAAAGATGTGATTTTAAAATCACATGGACAAGAAAAGAGAATTTACGCATTTTAAGGGAATGCTTATTGTACGTTTCACAAAAACTGTCTCTTGTGGGTTTCAGTTATTTAGGTGGTAAATAACTGCAAAAGAACTTTGGTCAAAAAAAGTCAAAGTTTAAATTTGTTAGGTAATTAACTAGAGTAAATTAAGATTTTTTTTAAATAATTGTACAAGACAAATATATTTTTTAACATCGTAAAGTAGTTTAGGTGCTTAAATTTGTTATCATTATAACAATAAAGAAAGCTAAAAGCTAAAATTAGCAAATGTGGAAAGCTAAAACTAGCAGAATTGTAGCTAAATGCTAAAATCAACAAAACAGTAGCCAAAAGCTAAACTCAGCAAAACTTGGTCTTCTTTGTCGTCGTTGTCGTATTGTTGTTCTTGTTCTTGCTCTTGTTGTTCTTCTTGTTCTTTTTCTTGTTGTTCTTCTTGTTCTTATTCTTGTTGTTCTTGTTTGTGTTGTTCTTGTTGTTCTTGTTGTCTTCTCCTTCTCGTTGTTGTTGTTGTTTGTCTTCTTGTTGTTATATGTCTTTGTCTTGTTGTTCTTCTGCTTCTTGTTCTTCTTTTTGTTGTTGTTGTTCATCATCTTCTTCTTTGTTTTGTTGTTGTTCTTCTTGTGTTAATTTATTGGGTAAATAAAGTTTTGTTAGAAATCAAAATCTTCTATTTGTTCTTGTTCTTCAAATTGTTTTCAAATTATGACGAGATCTTTTGCATTTTGTGAGGAACAAATGTTGATCAAGTTAAATAATTAAAATAAAAGGTACAAATAATAATAAGTCATAGCAGTGTTGTCCTGAATGAAGTGAACATGTTGATACAAGAATGGCTGAAATAGCTTCAATTTGTGCTGAAGTGATTAGTCTAAAATTACACACCACAAAAGAAAATAAACTATGAACAGATAAATAGATTTAATTGATTGTATCTGTTTATTGAAATGTTTATGAACACATGTCTTTCCTTTCCTTCCTGTAGTTGAGTTTCCAGCAGATGGGGACGCCTTCGAGCAGCCCATCTCGGGTACCGAGCCTGGCTCCGGCAGTCAGAAGTGGTCATCTCTGAAGCGCTCGTCCTGTCCTCCGCTGGCCAGGGAGGACGACCGCGAGCGTGCCAAGTCCCTTCCAGCCTACGGTTGGAGCTCTCGTGTTATATTCTAGAGTCTATAGCTGCTTAATTTGACAAAACTAAAGTTTTTGCTTTTCTTGTCTTTCTAGTGAGGTCTCCTTCTCAGACAGAGACTGAGCTCAGAACAGCTGAAGGAGAGATTCCCCATCTGACCTCTGACCTCAAGTCCAACAACAAATCTGAGGACGAGTCCAGTGACGACACTCCTTCAGTGTGATTCATACCGTTTTTTAAAACCCTGTCCCTTCTACTCTTATCAACATTAAGAAGACGGGATAAACGATACCGGATAAAACAAAAGCATGAATTTTATTTTTTGATCAGAGCATTTATTGGATTGAACTCTGGTGTATTTTTTTGCACGTGCTCTGCTGTTTTTGTGAACCTGCCAGCGTCACAACCGCCATTAGCATCTTTGTTCAGGGATCAAATGGCTCCATTAAGAGCCCATCAGATGGGTTTTATCAGGTACAGAGGCAATCTGTGGTTCATATTTAAACATAAAGCAATAAAAATCTCATTTTGTTCAAAGAACCGAGGAGGATGAACCCGACTTGTTTACTTGTAACAATAAGTCAGACTGAAGCTGTCGTGTTTTATTTCCATTCTACTGTAAGATACAGCCAGTTGAACAGCTCAAATATCTGTTTCATATTCTGTGACACATTCGCTCAAACAAAATGTTTATTATTTATTTGAAAATGGCAATGCACATTTATGAACAAGGAAAATATGCCAGATTTAACCATCTGTAGTTTCTATCAGGTTGATGGTAAAATGCATACAAGAGGAAAAGGATGAAATAAAATGTTGCAAAACATCAACTGCAAGTAAAATAAACTGAAAGAGAAAAGAAATGCACATACACGTGTTAATGATTAGGATTAGAATGAATGAAAGTAGGGGGTAAGCTATTTAAAAAATATCTAATTTGAGACAAAAATAAAAGCTTCTGGTTATAAAGGTCAAGTAAAAATATCAACCAAAGATGATCTGCAATTGTTGAGTTCAAGTCTTTTCAGTCTTTCAGGGGTTATGTAAACAACTTGCTGCTGCTTTCATGTTATAATTAACAAACGAGCCCCGTTGACTGTAAAATTTCATCTACTTCCACTTTAAACATTGATCGAGTCTATAAGGGTAATTCTAAACATCAGCAGTGGCGGCTAGGCTGCTTAATTTCTTTAATCAATGGTTTATTTCAGGTTAAATGCAAGTTATGTATCCTTTAGATTTTATTAAAGCATTTAAATTATTTTAAAACTCAATACTTTAGGTTCCCAACTCTGGTCCTTGAGGAATGCCGTCCTGCATGTTTTGCTTGTTTCCTTGATTTGAGTGAATGGGTGATTAACAGGCTTCTGCAGAACTTAAGGAAGTAATATAATCACTGAATCAGGCATGCTGGAGTGTGAAACAACTGAAACATGCAGGATGGTGTTCCTCAAGGACCCGAGTTAGGAACCACTATTTTCGGTAAGAACTAGTTAGTTTGTGTTGTGGCAGTTGGACTTGTTATTTTCACATTTCTGCCACCACAAATTCACAACTGTTCCCTTTTAAAATACCAAGTTAGTTCAGATATAAAAGTTTTTGGTCTTGTATTTACACCTGACTCAGCTGCTGTATCCCCACTACCTGCGTTGTAACATTCTGTTCCTCGTGTACTGCTGCACTTCAAAATGTATTATACATATTTGTAAATATGTACTAACATAAGTTGATCTGTTTATAGAATGTGTTTTTGTTTGTTTAATGCAGAAATGATGTGATTCATGTTTCACGAGAAGAAGATGTGATTACTGAGTTTAAAAAACTACTGATGGAACTGGGTGATGGTTTTATTTTATTGGGATTTTTTTTCTTTTTCAGTTGAAAGTAGATTTTATTATTTGTCGGTGATCATATTATTGGAAATGTGATGTCAAGCTGTCAGATATTTTTGTATGTTTATCCCAAAGAATACAGTCTTTGGTTTATACCAATAAACTGAGTTAATGGTCACTCTCAGTCTTAAAACCCGCCTCCGTTTTGTTCTCTGCCCTCCCCTCATGTATAAAGAGGCTCATTTCACTGACTTCAGGCTTAAGAAGCAGATTTTACTGCAGAGGAATATTCAATCTGTAGAAAGAAGGAGCTCAGAACACCTTTTATTATTTCTTCATTTTGTTTTCATAAACCGGATCTTTGGACTGCGCAGCAGCACCATGGACAGCGCTCTGGACCGACTCGACGCCGCGACTTTCTTACAGATCTGGCAACATTTTGACAAAGACGGTACAAAGTTTAGATTTTTAATGCTGCATCTGCTTGTGAAATATGTTGCCATAACTTTTATTTTACCTGCTGAAATAGGAAGCATTTTTTTTTTTTGTATCTGAACCAGCAGCATTTTGGAAAATAATTTATTTTTGAACCTGCAAAATAGTAACATTAGTTGTAATCATTAGAATGCATTGCTATGTTAATTTAACTTCATTTTAAAAAGTTAAAATATTAATAAAGCTGTTCTTTCCAAAATAATAAAAAAGGAAATTTCCAAAATAAATAAATACAATGAAATTCAGCTTTAAATATTTTTAAAATCCTCTATGAAATAAACGTTCCTCACATTAGTTTCTTTAGTTAAAGTTGGAGATTTATGCACAGAAACGTTTGTTACAATTCTAACATTATCTGCTTCCCATACATTTGATCTGTTTTATGTGTAAAATATTTGCATGTTTAGCAGTAAACAAAACTTGTAAACCCTAAAACTATTGGTCAGTAATTAAATCTGTAATAACTCTTTAAAAACTTTATTTTACTAATTTTGTCTCTGTCATTCTTGGTCTGCTCTTATAGAGGTTTTAAAAGCTTAATAAAACCATATTGCTGCATCAATAATTAAATAAAAATATTTTCGGTCCACAGAATCTTACAATGGATGAAATTCCTCAGTCCCAAATATTAAAAGTGTTTTTGAAATATTTGATCAAATGAATGTTCTCGTTTTGTTTTTCTGCTATTTTACTTTTTATAAATCGTACATTACCGTATTTTTAGAGAACTTGTAGTGACAAAACTTTTTTTTTTTTTTTTATTGTTCATGTACATCAGTTTCATGTTTTCTGTGATTTCTAGATAAAGGTTTCATCGAAGGAAAAAAACTGGAGGACTTTTTCAGACACATGCTGCAAAAACTTGGAATGAAGGTAAAGACGTGAGATTAAATCACAGCTAAAGAGAAGCAGATATTAAATAAATTTTAAAAGCATGAGAGCCTCAGCAGTTCTTCACTTTAGCACATCACTGTCATTTTTATTCGTTCTGCTGCTGCTTTGGTTTCTAGAATCAGAAAAAGAAAAAACCTTATTATCACTGCACCGAAATACAGTGAGTTTATGTTCGTACAGTCGTCCGAAAGATGGGCGGAGTGCACGTTGCTGCTGCTACAAGAGCACGGCATCTGATTCTTTATCAGAATACTTTTTTTTAGATAGAAAAAGGTAAAAGGTCATGAGGATGGATAGTGGTTTTACATAAAGATTTTTTTTACATCTTGTCCTATCAGGACACTATTTGCAACATAAAAAACTCTACCAACAAGCACAATTATAAACATATTAAATTTGCATTTGACGACAAGACGTTGAGATTTGTCCATGAAGCACTTTCAGATAGACCGTAGTCCTGATGATGTTCAGCCACTTCTGATAAGCCTGCACAGATGCTCCCAGGCGGGGGATTGAGCTAGACAAAACTTTTTCCTTAGTTTACCCATGACCCAGGAGAAATTTGATAGTCGACCCACATCCGAGGCCAAACGGGGGAATCAGATTCAGATAAGCCACAATGGTTGATTTTTTTCAGGCAGACTGTTTTTTCTTGTCAGCCTTGAGTCCTGCTCATACTTTCCAGATTGGCCAGATTAATGGGCATGCCACTGATTTGTGCTATAAGCCTTCTTTAAGGTCGACTCCAACATGTTGGCGGGTCCTAGAAGCCGTCAGTGGCCTGTGATTCTCACAAATCGCGTCCATCGTACGATTTAGCTCGTATATCAGCTGATTTTGAGTACTCGTAGCATGAACCAAACCTTCACACAGACTCAGAAGTTTTGTCATGGCCGAAACTGCTGCCGATGTCTTCTTCATAAGTTCAGGGACCCGCCGATGCCAAAAAGCAGAAACCCCGCTATCATGAATCCAATTATATAAACGTCTTCGGCGTCCTCCTGAGACAAAACCAAAAGACACATCAGCTCCCACACCCCCCACGGATCCCTGATGTATCCTGCAGCGTGAGTGTCGGCAGGACATGAGGGCTCTCCAGGACCCTGTCGTTTTGTTGAAAAGATTTTGTCGATTGCGTTGAAAGTCCTTCTCACCAGATCCATAATAGTATTTTTTTCATTCAGAAGACGTGTACCAGGAGCTCCGAGACACACACAGAGAGCAAATGTAGGAGGACGAGGAGAAGGTGTCCGCCTTGAGCAAGAGCCAGAGGAGAAACAATAAAAAATGTGAAATGTGGGCACAACAGAAGTACCAAATTTATTCAAAAGAAAAATCCAAAAGTGCTTTTTATTATTATGGAACATAATATTTTTGATTACAACCATAAACATTTATTTATTCCATATGTACAGTTCTAGTTTTAGCTGCTCTGGTTCTAGTTGCTCAGTTTATTTCAGGTCTTTGTTTGAGGACTGCATTGTTGTTTACGGGACGCTGCAGACGTTGCATACAAATGTTGTTTTTCAGAAAGAGGAGATAACGGAGGAGAAAACAGGAAAACTGAGAGAAAGATTCCCATCAGCCCACAACGCTGCGGCAGGTGGAAACGTTCAGATCCAAGAGGTACGACTGCAGCTCCAGAACCGCTTCTCATGTTTCTGTTTACATTTGTTAATTTTTCAGCCACAAACAGTCTGCACATGTGTTGAACATGAGGTTCTCTTAGATTATGATCCAAAGTTAAGACCATCAGAACAGAGTTTAACTATTAGTCACGTTCTTTAATTGTTTTATTTTTCTTAATAATCTTTCATTTAATTGTTTAATGTTCAGGCTTCTGTTTAATACACCATATTATTTTACATTATTAGTGTTTAGCATATATCTTAGTGTATATCTTAGATCCTTGTCTACTGTTTCTTTTTTTATAATTTATATTTTTGCTGTTTTTGTGTGTAACTGGGACCTTGGGTACACAATTTCATTCCACCTCACCACATGTGATGCGAATGGCAATAAAGAATGTTGAACCTTAATTGTTTGGTCAATGTCTTTATAATTTATATTTAAGCCAAAGACAATATGTATAAAATAAAGTTTTCTTCTTTAAGATAAAACAAGTTAAAGGGGAAACTGTCTCATTGCAGCTGGCCACCATGTTGCTGCGTGAGGAGGAGAACTTCCTGCTTTTGTTCCGCAGAGAAACGCCGCTGAACAACAGCGTGGAGTTCATGAGGGTGAGGCTCCGACACCTGCAAACAAAGTGGGATCAATAATAAAAATAAAGAACGACGTGAGGAAGGATTTCATTTCTTCAAAATCATCAATTTTTACACAGAAACTGAATAAAAAGCTGAAGAAAATTCAGAGAAATTGGGATTTTCCATGTAAATGCAAGTGCTGAATGATCGCTGAAGTTTGATGAAAAAGCTGAACTGAACTGTTCATTGGAAAAAAAATGGAAAGTAGTAGCTAAAAGCTTAACCTAATAAAAACCTTAGCTAAAAGCTAAAATTAGCCAGTTGCTAAAGGTTAAGATCTGCAAACCAGTAGCTAAAGGCTAACCGTATGTTAAATGCTAAAATGAGCAAAACCATAGGTAAAAGCTAAAATCAGTAAGACATTAGCTGCAAACTGAAAGTAGCAAAAACACTTTCTACAAGTCAACATAAACAACAGAATCTAAAAGCTAAATGGAGATAAGTGATGAAATTATCAAAGAAACAAGTAAAAGTGAAATGGAGCATAAAACGCCAAAAATCAAGCAAACCAAAAATGTTGATTTATTATTTAAACAATGAACTTTTTACTAAATATGTGTTAAAACTTTATTTTACAGTATGATTGTAATGTCTCAGAAGTTGCTCTGCAGCTAAAAATTGATCAAATATAATTTTCTCTTTCCTTTAATTTAAAATAAGCAATAAATTGATACACGGTACATAAATGAATGCCAAGTTCAAACTTTATGAACATTTATGCTGAATGTTTGATGTAAATATTCTATTGGAGACTTTTCTTTTACTGTTGTAGATCTGGAGGAACTATGACACAGACAGCAGCGGCTACATCTCAGCCAACGAGCTCAAGGTAACGAGTCGGCGAATTGTTTAATCTGCCAAAAGAAGAGTTTTCATATCCTCTGTACATCCCAAGATGTGCTGTTTTCAAAAGCATTCTGGCAACAATATCCATCCATTATATTTGACCCACTTCTTCCTTTCTGGGTCACGGAGGTCACTGGTACCCATCCATCACCCTGCGAGAGGCGGGGTACACCCT
>NC_056516.1:35515325-35519564 GCF_014905685.2 Nematolebias whitei
GAGTTAATCATGCTAACAATAGGTCTTAAAGGTACACCTTGTTTGTGGATTTTAGGTAAACCATACAGACTAGGTGTGGCCTCCCCTGGGTACAGTCTGTGGTACAGAATATGGTCAATAGCCTTGTCCTGCTCCAATTTTTTCAGGCAATCTATTAACTTCTTCTTGTAACCACTTCCTGGATCTCTTTTCAGAGGTTCATATGTGTTTAAGTCACTAAGTAGTGTCATAACTTTCTCATGATAGTCTTTCTGGTTCAAAATCACTGTGCACCTTCCTTTGTCTGCTGGGAGAATGATGATGTTTTTGTCCTTGCTAAGAGTGGTGAGTTCATACCTCTCCTCTCTACTGATGTTGGAAGGTGGTGGTTTGGCATTGCTGAGGCAGGATAAAACTTTGATTCTGAGCTGTTCTGCTTCACCCTCTTTCATTTTGTTATTGCGGATGACTGATTCTGTGGCTGTGATCATCTCCACCAGAGGAATTCTACTTGGTGCAACCGCAAAGTTCAGTCCCCTGGCAAGAATCTCTGTCTCTGGCTGGGTGAGCTTTCTGTCAGATAAATTCTTCACTCACTTTTCTGTCTCCCTAGCATGTAATTGTCTACTGGAGTGTTGTCCTACACTGAATGTGTTGTTAAACAGAGGTGGGGGCCTCTGTGTTCAGCTGTCCCCCTCTTACAATGCTGTGATTGCTAGTATCACTCAGCCTCCTGTGAATAGTAAAAAGCCATCAGTGTGCTAATGATCCATTGTTAGGCTGATGGTTCTTCTTGACCATGTGAGCAGCTGGTTTTGGTTGTCAGCAGCAAACTGGTTGATCCACTCTGAGAAGGTGCTATTTATAAGACTGAGCTGAATACAGCACCTCAGACTGAGGAAGTCTTTCGGATGGAAGACGAAAGGTTTCTACAATTTTTTTTTTGTTTGTTTTGCTTTGTTTTGTTTTTTGAATGTCCAGAGGACCAGATTTAACTTTTTTAGATTTTTTTAACCTGGGTTATTGAACATGCATCAGGATGTCAACAATGTTGTACCACAAGGCTCAGTCTTAGGACCCACCCTCTTCAGAATCTATTTATGTAATGTAGGTCAGATAATTCCTGATGCATCCTTACATTTCTACGCCGATGACACAGTTGTTTATTGTCGAGCTAAAACAGTTGCTAAGGTTTTCCAGCTTTTACAGTCTGCATTTGACATCATCAAGTCAATTTTGTTCCATCTCAAACTGGTGCTAAGTGCTGACAAAACCAAAGGGATGTTGTTTTCAAAAGGAAAGTTGGTGCCAATAGTCCTTCCTTCTATATTCTCTATGAATGGTGTTCCTATTGAGTTTGTTGATTCTTACAAATACTTGGGAATCTTGGTTGATGCACATCTCTCTTAGCCATCATGTCATGTTGAAAACTTTGTAAAGAAATTGAAAGTAAAACTGGGTTTCTTTTTCAAAATCTTGTCAACTCTGAATGATAGGAAACATCTTGTAACTGCTACTTTCCTTCCCTCCATTGACAACGGTGACATTATTATATGAACGCTCCCACAAGCACCCTGCAGGTGTTGGATGCTGTCTATCACGGTGCACTAAAATTCATAACTGACTCTAACTACCATACCCATCACTGCACCCTGTATTCATTGGTTAACTGGTCATCATTAACTCCATGCAGACTCTCACACTGGTACATTTTCATCTTTAAATCACATCTTGGTCTGTTGCCTTTTTATATCTCCTCCTACATGTCACTTTGTCAGTGCAGCTACAGCGTGCACTCTCAAGACATCATTACCTGCAGCGTCCCGTCAGTGCGGAGCAAATTTGGCAAAAGGGCCTTCTCTTACTCTGCTCCTGTAACCTGGAACACCTTGCAAAGACTTGAAGTTGTCAACTTTGATCTCTCTAAGGGATTTTTAACAATTGCTAGGTTCAATGCAAAAATCAATAACAGACTTGTCCCTGTTTTAGTATTTTGCTCAGGATGGGAGATTGAGATGAAGCGAAGATTCAACATGTCTGCTGGCTTCCTTAGATAGAGCACTTTACTAACTGGCTTTTCTATGTATGTGCACGTTCCTGTAAAGTGTCCGGAGACAACTTTGTTGTGAATTGGTGCTATATAAATAAACTGAACTGAATTGAAAATGTTACCCAATTTCATAATGTAGCTTGTTTTATATCACTACTTTTATTTACTTTTCATTTTATATGCTTTTATATGACTGTTTATTGTTGTGTGTACCTCATCTGTGGATTTTGTTTAAAACAGGTCTCTTGTCAATGAGACCTCGTGACTTAATGAGCCTAACCTGTATAAATAAAGGTTCAATGAATGAATGAAAAGGTCATCGGTTCCGCGGGACAGTGAAAATTGTCTGTCAGTTGTCTCAATACTGTACCATTTTTAATATTTAAGTTTAAGTTGACATTTCACTAATATTTTAGGAGACAGAGCCTCCACTGAAATAACTTTCATCTCACACATCACTAATTTAAGATCAGAGCGTAGATGGTTGTTTTGTAAATGACAACATCAGGTCTGAGAATAACCGTTTTGTCTGATCAGCTTTCAAACATCCAGCTCAGACTTGTCAGTGTATAATCTCTTTGTGTTCTAAAAACATCAGTATGGCAATATTGATGTTTCAGTTTTCCAAAGAGCAGTAATGTCTCATATGTATGATTTATGTGTCGCGGCAACTCAAAGTAACAATCGAACATCAGAGAAATGAACTTCTCTACTCCAGGTTCAACATTTTAATCATGAATTATTTATAAAGAATCTGACAGACTGATGCGTTTAGCTCTACTAGTGAAGAAAGTACTTATACTAGCCATTACTTTCTGTGCTTAGCTCTGCTTTAAAATCATACTTGCGCATGAGCATCCATGCACAGTATTTGAACCGACCACAACATGGCCGACTTCGCAGTTGAATATTATCAGTCTTGATTGTTTAAATTTTTCTTTAAGCATAATGCAAATTAAAAGATGCATTTTTTAGTTTTATTGAGGTAGTGTTCAATTTATTGCACAACAATTTAAAGAAACACATTTGTGCCTTTATTTTTTTCAGCAAAAATGCCTTTGTTCAATAAAAAAAATATCATAACTAAAAGAAGGAAGAATGAAAGTAAGTTTTGTATCTGACACTTTTAAGCAACAAACTGAGACTCTGTGCTGTGAGAACAGCAGCCAATTAGCTGAAGTGCATAAACCTGCCCTAATTACTGAAACAGATTCTCTCCAAGCTGCTCCTGATGACCATGAACGTGAGATCTGATTGGTTGATTTGGTTGATTCAACATTTAAAAGGGCTGTCATGACTGCAGTAAGAATGAAGCTGAAAGTAGTGTTCTTCCTGTTGTTAGTTAGCTGCAAACAGCAGGTGTTTTACAGGCTGTTTGGGTTCAGTTTCCAAAAAAACTGATGGCTTCTGGATTTTGTTTGAGGTAAGATTACTGTTCTTCATTTTATTCTTGTTTCATCATTGAATGTATTTAACCCATCCATGTCTTGTTACCCCCAGGGTGCTGCTGCTCCCTCTGATAATCTATGGGCAGCTTGCTTTCGGTAACTACCCATTCTTTGAACAATTGTGTTTTTTTTTTTTTGTTTGTTTTTTTTTTTTTAACATGTGAAAGCTGACTACGATGTCTCTCTTCCAGGAAACGTTTACAGATATGGAAGTCAAATCAGACCTCACCCTGAGCAGACCAGAGCTTCATTATGGACCTATGACCCTGTTCCTTCCACTTATGATGGCTCTGTGCACCAAAGAGCTTTACAGAATTCAAGGTTCCCTGACAGTTTTAAACCTTTTGAGACTATCACTCGCCAAAGACCAAGTCATCATTTTAGTGGGCAAGTAGATGGTTACAGTCCTAGTGGAAGTGTTTCTAGTTACAAGCCTGCCTCATTTCAGTTGAGTCCCAGGCTAATGCCACAAGGCAGCTCCTACCAGAACGAGCCTAGGATGTGGGAGACCAAGTCTCAAAGTGAAAAGAGGTCTAACATTGTTTCAAGTGGTGCAATTGTGATGCAGATGGCTCCACCGCCTCAACAGTCGAGCTCAACTTCAAGTGAGGGTAATGCTGGCCTGTGGGATGATGCCTCCACTGTGTACTCTCCTGGCATGTCTTACACTGGCAAACTGCCTCTGAACCATCCTGCTTTCTCGGCTCCTGCTGTATTGCAATCCAAAGAAGCCATGTGGGGTAGTGCGTCTGCATCCAATGC